>NW_006289082.1:1092782-1095713 GCF_000327345.1 Myotis davidii
ATACCACAGGAACGCACTCATTTGTGGAATATAAGGAACAACATAAACTGATGAACAAGGACTGATCCAGAGATTGCGAGGCATTGATTGGACTGTTGGGCTTTGGAGGGAGGGTAGGGGAGGGTGGGAGGAAGGGGGGAAGATCAACCAAAGGACTTACATGCAGGCATATAGGCCTAACCAATGGACACGGACAACGGGGGGAGGCAAGAGCGGGGGAGGGGGGGTAGAGGGTAACGTGGGGACAAGGACACATATGTAATTTCTTAATCAATAAAAAATATATTAAAAAAATAAGTATATGAGTGTTAAGTAAAAACACATTAATTGACCATCTACATTGTGCTGAGCACTTTGGTAGGACTGGGAACATAAAGATAACAGCCACATGCTTCCCAAGAATAGCTATCATGAATCTCATGCTTAAATGTGCCAAACTTGCCATAAAGTGCTTAATGTACATTATCTCATTTAACTGTCAAAGCAACAATGAGGAAATGAAAGTTCCAAGGTGTTAAGTAACCTGTCTAAGGTCACACAGTAACAGGGACCAAGCTGCCTACTTCAAAGCCAGGGCCCTTCACCCGTATAACTGCTGCTATTCAATGCTGCCTCCCAGATTCCTTAAGGATCTCTGCCCTCATAGTCTACTAAGATTTTACTGTTTTATATATTCTCTCTTTATTTTTTTGTATATTAGTTTGATGCCCTTTTCTAAAAGTCTTTTTGCAGTTGATAATCTCAATTATGTACCAATGATCTCAGTAGTTAATAAAGTGACTCTACAATTAAAAATGACATTGGAAGGAGCCCTGTTAGCTGGACAGAGGCTGCATCTGGCCAACTTCCTGGTCTGGGATTTGTGGGCCACTTATAGACCTGCAGCTGCTGTGGCTTATCGCAAAGGCACATTTAGGATTGTTGCTGATGAGGTCAGGGATTTAGCCCCAGTTAGTTTCTTTCTCTCTCTTGAAACTCTCAGAAACTGAAATGTGAACAAACATTTTAATAGTCTATTTGCATTATTATTCAGAAAATTAGAAAGTAAAGAGCAGTAACTTAAATACAGAATTTCCCAGAAGAGGTTCCCTATTCATTTAATCATGACACATTTTAATTTGCTTTTTCAAGGAGCCCCTTAGACACAATAGAATTTAAACCTTGGATATTACTGTGTTTCTATTCAGGTTCAAATCCCCATTAATAATGTCTACAAAAAACCCCACACACCTATTTCAGAACACCATTATATTCGTATTAATACAACTTTTATCATTCTGAAATGCAGTAGTAATATTATAATTTTTTAAGATCTGAATTGTGATTCTGTTTCAAAAACAGAGCTTTCTCTATCTTGAAGAGACTGTGGTGGAGTAAAAAGCCTGGCCATAGTGCTTTGCAGTCCCCCACGGAGGGAAGGAGTCTGCCTTCCTGCTCTTGTATGTGGGGTGACCTGATGATTTGTTTAGATCAATGAAACGACGTGGAAGTGGAGCTGTGTGGGTTCTGAAGCCCAGACCTCAAGGGGGTCTTAGAGTTTCCATTTCACTCTCGTAAACACTGCCACTGCCATGTAAAGAAGCCAGAATTAGACCAATAAAATGATGGAAGATGACATGGAGAGAGAGACAGAGTCCTCACTGGCCATCAGCACCAAGACCCCACACATGTGTGCGAGGCCATCCTAGACCCACCCACCCCACTCAAGCTGCTAGATGACTACACCACCAGATGAATCACCAGAGGGGAGACCATTAGAAAGAAATGGCCCAGCTGAGCCCAGACTAAATTGCAGAAGTGATTGTTGTTGAGCAAATAAGTGTTGTTGCCACCCACTATGTTTTGGGGTCGCTTGTTACATAGGTGATTGATAACTGATACAGAGATACATACTGAAATATTTATGCATGGAATTATATATTTTCTTGGATTTATTTTAAAATAATCTGATGAAAGACATAAGTTTGTGGAGGTGTTTGGTGGGATGTAGATGAAATAAAATTGGCTGTAAACCAATACTTGTTGATGCTAGATGATAGATATATGAGAGATTCATTATTCACTCTCTTCTTTTTAATTTTTTATAAATACTTGAAATTTTCCCTAATAAAATGTTTTTTGTTTATTTTAAACTAGAGGCCCGGCACACTGTGGGCTGGTACGGTCCCTAGGCCTGGCCTGCAATCAGGGCCATCTTCCCTGGCTGCCTGCAGCCAGCCCCGACCCCTGCCTGCAGCTGCCCCCCCCCCCACCACCCACCCCGGATTCCCCATTTGCCATAGGATGATCAATGCCCCTTTTACAACCACCCTCAAGCCTCCTCCCATCTGACAACCATCAAAATGTTCTCGTGTATCTATGAATTTGTTTTGTTTGTTAGATTATTAGTAAACATATTAGTGAAATCATATGGTATTTTTCTTTCTTCTTCTATTTCACTTAGCACAATACCTTCTATGTCCATCCACATTGCTGCAGATGGTTAGATTTATTTATTTTTCCTATGGCTGAATAATATTCCATTATATGTACATATACCACCTCTTCTTTATCAATTTATCTATCAATGGACATTGCTTCCATTTATTCACTACTAGAGACCCAGTGCACAAAAATTTGTGCACTCGGGAGGGACGGGGGGGTCCCTCAGCCCGGCCTGTGCCCTCTCGCAGTCTGGGACCCCTCGGGAGATAACAACCTGCTAGCTTAGGCCTGCTCCCGGGTGGCAGAGGGCAGACCCAATCCCTAGGTGCAGCCCCTGATCGGGCTCAGAGCAGGGCTTTCTATGTGCAATATTATGTCATCTGCGAATGATGACAGTGTTACTTCTTTTTCAATATGGATGCCTCTTATTTCCTCTTCTTTTCTGATAGCTATGGCTAGCACTTCAACGAGTGGTGAAAGTAAGCATTCCTGTCTTGTTCCTGTTCT
>NW_006289082.1:1096124-1105711 GCF_000327345.1 Myotis davidii
CTGAGGCTAGGCTCCAGCTCTGAGGCCTGGTCTGCTGAAAGCAGGTATCTGGTTTTTGGGTTCTATAATCTAAACACTGTTTCAACTCCAGCTCTGAGATCCCGGCTGGCTAAAAGCAGGTTTCTGGGGTTCTGTTTAGCTTCTATATTTGTAACAATGTTTCAAACTGCAAGCTCAGAGGCCGAAAGCGGCAGGCGGGGAACGTTGGTTTCCTCTGTCACTGAAGCAAGCAAGCCTCATGTTCAGTTTAAGATGCCTGGCTGCCGGCCGCCATCTTGGCTGGCAGTTAATTTGCATATCCCCCTGATTAGCCAATGGGAAGGGTAGTGGTTGTACGCCAATTACCATGTTTCTCTTTTATTAAATAGGATTGTAAATAATGCTGCAATGAACATAGAGATGCATGTCTTTTGGAATTAGTGTTTTGTGTTTCTTCAAGTAAATACTCAGAAGTAGAATTGCTTTGTCTGTTTTATAGACTTTCTTTTAAAATGTATTTTGTCCAATATAGTATTGCTAGTGCAGCTTTTTTGTTTGCTTGTTTCCATTTTAATGAAATATCTTTTTTCAACCCTTTACTTTCAGTCTGTGAATGTTTTCTGATCTGAAGTGGGTCTTGTTTTCTTACCCATTCAGCCACTCTGTCTTTTGATTGGAGCATTTAAGCTGTTTACATTTAAAGTAATTATTGATAGGTATGTAGGTATTGCCATTTTATTATTCACATTTTTATCTTTTTTTCTTCTTTTTATTGTTTTTTTGGTGATAAACACTTTTATCTTTTTCTTGTCTAGGAAGTTCTCTATCTGTCGCAGGTCCTTGCTTTTCATCACTTTGAATATTCTGTGTCAATTCCTTCTGACCTGCAAAGTTTCTATTGAGAAATCAGCTGACTGTCTTATGGGAGTTCCCTTGTTAGGTAACTAATTGTTATTTTTTTCTTGCTGCTTTTAAATTTCTTTCTTTGTCTTTAACCTTTGGAATTCTAATTAGTATTTGTCTTGGTGTGGGCCAGCTGGGTTCATCTTGTCGGGACTTTCCACATTTCCTGGATTTATATGTTTATTTTCTTCACCAGGTTAAGGAAGTTTTCAGTAATTATTTCTTCAAATAGGATTTCAATTCCTTGCTCTCTGTCTTCTCCTTCTGATACCACTATGATGTGAATGTTTATATGTTTGATGTTGTTTCAGAGACCCTGTAGCCATCTTCATTTTTTTTGGATTCTTTTGCTTTTTGCTGTTCTGATTGGGTGTTTTCTGCCACTTGTCTTCCAAATAGCTGATTGAATTATCTCCTTCATGTAATCTACTGTTGATTCCCACTACTGTATTCTTTATTTCATTACATATTCTTTCTGGTATTCTTCATTTCAGACTGGTTCTTTTTAATGTTTTCTATCTCCTAATTCTATAGATTGTTTCCTATATGTTTGTTAAAAGTTCTCACTGAGTTCATTGAGCATCCTTATAACCAATGTTTTAAACTCTGCATCTAGTAGATTGCTTATCTCCATTTTGTTTAGTTCTTTTGCTGAAGTATTGTTCTGTTATTTTATTTTGTATTTGTTTCTTTGTCTCCCCATTTTGGCTACCTCTCTGTATTTGTTTCTATACATATATTAGGTAGACCTGCTACATCCCCCAGTCTTGGTACAGTGGTCATATGGTGTCCTGTGGGGCCCAGTAGCACAGTTTTCCTGGTCATCTGAGGTGGGTGCTTCAGGTATGTCCCTTGTGTGGGTTGTGTGTGCCCCCCTGTTGTAGTTGACCCTTGATTGCTATTGACACATCAGTGGGAGGGATTGACTCTGAAGCTGATTGGCTGTGAGGACTCACTGTGACTATAGCAGAGGAGCTCCTTTGCAGGGGTTGACCCTGTGAAGCAGGATTTGCTTTAGCAGGGTTCAGGTGGCTGCCAAGTCCACTCTTGGGTGTGATGTTTGTGGAGGTGGTTGGGTAGTTCTCTGAACCTGTCTACCAGGTGTATTGGTTCTGGGCCTCTTGGGCAGGGCTCTGGTGCAAATGAAGTTCAGACATTGCCTTCGTTCTTCCCATGGCCACTGGTATGAGCTAGAACAGTGGTTCTCAACCTTGGCTGCACATTAGAATCACCTGGGAATCTTTTCAAAATCCTGATTTCTGGGACGCATCCTCCAGAAATTCTGTTTCTTTGTCATGGGGCGGGGGCCACAACATTAGTAACAAAGAAACAGAATTACCGGAGGATGAGGCCCAGAAATCAGGATTTTAAAAAGATTCCCAGGTGATTCTAATGTGCAGCCAAGGTTGAGAACCACTGAACTAGAAAGTGATCTGCAGATAGTTTCCACTTGTGCTGGGCTTGGAGGTGCCTGGAAGAGGCTATAAATCAAGACTAGCTGTTACTAGGGCCAGGTTTGGGACTGCTTAGCAAGAGGTACAGAGCATGCTGAAGCCAGATGCTGCTTGTTTTGGGTTTGTAAACCTTTGAGAAATTTTAGGAAAGTCTGCAGCATGAGCCAAGACAGGTCCTTTGTATTGAAAAGTCAATAGAAGTGGCTTGGCTGGGTCTGAAAGTTGGGTGGGGCAGAGTCTCAGGAATGACCAGGAGGGGGCAAACAGTGTTAGCTAGGTTGATGAAGACTCAAATATGGCATCCACCTGTGCCTGAAGTGGGAGGGCTCAGCAAAGAAACAGTGGCTTCTTCTGCCAATATTGTACTTCTGTCTGGGAGAAAACTATCCATCCAGCCCCACCTTAAAGCCAGACAATTCAGTTGCTCCTCATATGTTCCTCGCACTTTTTAATAAAAAAAAAATTGTATTGATTTCCGAGAGGAAGGGAGAGGGAGAGATAGATAGAAACATCAAAGATGAGAGAGAATCATGGATCAGCTGCCTTCTGCATGCCCCCAATTGGGGAACAAGTGCTCGCAACCCAGGCATGTATCTGACCAGAATCGAACCTGGGACCCTTCAGTCCACAGGCCCACTATTTAAGCTGCTGCTCCAGCACTGGAGTTCACAGTGAATGAGTCTGTCCTGGAGTAAATCCATGACTGGGCCCTTTAAAAGGAACTCCTGGGACTCCAGAAGCTCTCTGTCTTGTTCAGCTACAATCCCCAGAGGTTTTCACAGCCAGAAGATAGGGGACTTCTCTTCTTGGCACTGGAACCCTGGGCTGGGGATCCTGGTGTGGGGCTGAGACCCCTCACTCCTCAGGGCCAACCTCCATAACCGAGCTCTTCCTCCCAGTTTTTAATTACTGCACATGGGTGTGGGATCAGCACCTTCCGAGTCTCTATCCCTCCTACCAGTCTTGAGGTGGCTTCTTCTTTATATCCTTAGTTATAGGCCTTCTCTTTAGCTAGACTTCAGATGGTTCTCAATGATGGCTGTTGTGTGATTTAGTTGTAATTTTGATGTGGTCGTGGGAGAAGGCAAGAAAAGCATTTACCTACTCTGCCATCTTGACCAGAAGTCTGTATGATTCTTTTAATATGCTGCTGAATTCGGTTTGCTAATAGTTTGTTGAGGATTTTTGCGTTTGGCTTTAGTATCAGGGTAATGCTGGCCTTATCGAATGAATTAAGAAAGTGTCACCATCTCTTTTTTTAAAAAAAAATTAGAAAAGAATTTTGTTAGTTCTTTAAATGTTTGGTAGAATTCATCAGTGAAACTATCAGGTCCAAATCTTTACTTTGTCAGGAAATTTTTTATTACTGATTCAATCTTCTGGCTATTTATAGGCTTGTTCAGATTTTCTATTTCTTCATAATTTAGTCTTGGTAGTTTTTGTGTTTCTAGGAAGTTGCTCATTTCATCTAGGTTATTCAATTTGTGGCATACAGCTGTTCACAGTACTCTTATTTTCTTTGTTATTTCTGTAGAACTGGTAGTAATATCCCAAATTTTATTTCTAATTTTAGTCATTTGAGTTTTCTCTTTTTTTAAAATTTCATCTTGCTAACAGTTTATCATTATTGTTAACCTTTTGAAAGAGCCAACTTCTGGTTTCATTGATTTTCTCTATTGTTTTTCTATTCTTATGTCATTTATCTCTGCTCTAATTATTTTAAAGATTTTTTTTATTGTTTTTTGTTTGTTTTAGAGCAGTGGTTCTCAATCTTGACTGCACATTAAAATCACCTGGGAATCTTTTTAAAATCCTGGTTTCTGGGCCTCATCCTCGGGAAATTCTGTTTCTTTGTTACTAATGTTGTGGCCTCACTCGGGAAATTGTTTCTTTGTTACTAATGTTGTGGCCTCACCCCATAACAAAAAGGCCCAGGTGATTCTAATGTGCAGCCAAGGTTGAGAACCACTGAGAGAGAGAGAGAGAGAGAAAGAGAGAGAGAGAGAGAGAGAGAGAGAGAGAAATATCTATGTGAGAGAGACACAGATTGTCTGCCTCTGCACGCCCCCTACCGGAGATTGAGCCTGAATCCTGGGCATATGCTCTTTCAGTGTATGAGATGATGCCCACCCAACTGAGCTACATCAGCTAGTGCTCTAATTTTTATTATTTACTTCCTTCTACTAGTTTTGGGTTTAGTTTGTTCATTTGTTGTTGTTGTTGTTGTTGCTGTTGTGTATGTTGTGTGTGTGTGTGTGTGTGTGTGTGTGTGTTTAAGTTGTATAGTTAGGTTGTGAAATGGAGATCTTTCTTGTTTTTTATGTAAGCATTTATAGCTATAAAATTTCACTTTATCATTGCTTTTACTGTGTCTCATAAATTTTGGTATGTTGTGTTTTATTTTTCATTTGTCTCTAAGTGTTTTCTTATTCTTCTTGTGGTTTCTTTTTGATCCATTGGTTGTTTAAAATGTGTTGTTTAATTCCCTAAATTTGTGAATTTTCCAATGTTCTTTTTATTATTGATTTCTAGCTTCACCCTTTTGTGGTAAAAAAACAAACAAACAAAAAAAACAACAACAACAAACACATACTTTGTATGATATCTACCTTTTAAAATCTCTTGAAACTTAATGTGTGGCTTAGCATATGGTCTCTCCTGGGAATGTCCCCTGTGCACTTGAGAAGAATGCGTAAGCTATTGTTGTTGGGTAGAGTGTTCTGTGTATGTCTGTTAGGCCTAGTTCATTTGCTGTGTTTTAAAAATTCTCTATTTCTTACTTATCTTCTGCCTGGTTCTTCTATCCATTATTAAGAATGTGGTACTGAAGTCTCTATTACTGGAAAACTGTCTATTTTTTCTTTTCACTTCTTTCAGTTTTTTGGTCCATATATTTTAGGGATTGTCATTAGGTTGAAAATGTTCATAATTATTAGATCTTGCTGTATTGAAACTTTTATTACTATATAATATCCTTTTTGTCTCTTTTAAACTTTTTAATTTAAAATCTATTTGGTCAGATATTAGTATATGCACTCCTGATCTCTTTTCCAGTTATTATTTACATGGATTTCTTTTTCCATCCCCTCACTTTCAGTCCATTTGTGTCTTTGGATCTAAATTGAGTCTCCATAGGGAATATAGTTAATAATATTTTAATCACTATATACGGTAGCAGAATTATCAGGAGGATCACTTTGTATATTATATAATTGACTAACCACCTGAAAATGATATATAAAATAATATTGAATACCAGCTGCAATTTAACAAGTGTATAAACTGTTTTCTTAATTCGTTAGGGAAAGTATCTCATGCCTTTCCTTCCTAGAAGGGAATTTCTGCAAGTAAAGTAAGTCAGTGGTTCTAATAGATTATTTTGAAAGAACAAATCAAACTCTGATTCTTCCGTATCAATGTATATAGTTGGTGAAAGACTGCTTAGGAGGAATGATAAATGAGAGGTAAAGAGAGCCTAGAACAGAGCCATGAGGATCAGCACTGAAGATGTATGAGTGTATCAGACACCCCTGTGCCTGCTTCATTACCTCCTGGCCCAGTTTTTTTAGGTCTAGCAATTGCTGTGGCAACCATAGGCAAGTATACCCTACCAGTTCTCTGGTCAGCAGTCTGTTACATCTCTAGCTTGCCACTGGGATGGGACAGGGACTTCTCTACCATCACACCATGACATGCCTGAGGGACCCATTGAGAAATTCTGACATGTGTGAAACCCCAGAAGTACTAGGGAGTTACCCACCTTTGGGGCAACCCTTGAGAGGTTGGGGGCAGCGAGACAATTTTGAGGTCCGTTCCCCCCAGCAACTCAGAGTCCCCGGCGGGATCAAGTCCTAAGTTGCCCACAGCAGTAACTGGCTTGACAATACAGTCTTGGATTCAGTCTCCCTCCTTTCTGCTTCTATCCAGACCCAACTCCCATTCCTTGGGGTCACTTCCTAAATAAACTACCTACACACAAGTCTTGTCTCAGGGTCCAACCAGTAAAGTAGAAAGCACTGAGTATTTTAAAGCATTGAGAGGGTATGCATTCAGAGAAATGGTAATGTGTGGCAGAAAAGCCCGAGAAGCCCACAGTCGGAAGTCACTGACACACCTAGGCAGAAGGGAGGAAGGACAGGGGTGATGGCAGCAGAGCCTAGGAGTCGTAGGAGTCACAGTGGGCCTGTCAGGCAGGAGCTGGAGCAAGAGACAGCTTTGCAGCTGGAGGTGCTGCCCTCCACCTGCCACTGGCAGAACTCAGCCAGAGGCCAGCTGACATGGGAGCCTAGGAAATGCAGCCTGTAGGGGTCAGCATGCGGCAGCAGAGGGTGGAGATGGGAACAGGTCAAGGAAGGGACAAGACAAACTGGTCTGGACTGGCACAAAGGGACAGGCAGGGGGAAAGAAAGCAAGAGACTGAGAGTGAATGACCAGAGAAGTCTAAATGCTCTAATTTTTTAAAACGTGTGAGATTAAAGAACTGTTCCAATTAGTGTATACCCATATATTTCCCTATGTCTCTGAGAGGGCTTGATAGCAGGAACACCAGTAGCAATGAGCACACTGAATGCCCCAATTATGGTTTATAATATTTCCTCCTATATAATAAAAGCCTAATATGCAAATTGTCCCCTCGACCAGGAGTTCAACCACTCACTATGATGTGCGCTGACCACAAGGGTGTGGCACGGAATATAGCAGGCATTGTCGATGACGAAGTGCTGGCAGCAGGCAGCAGTGGAGGTGCTGCCAGCCCTGATGGGCCCCAGTGAGAGTGGGACTGCAGCAGGATGGTGGAGCAGGTGAGTGGGCGGCGCCAGGCCAAGTGGGTGTGAGTGGGGCCCAATTGCCCTGCCGATTGCCCTGCAGATGGTGACCAGTGGTGAGGGAGCTGGGTGGGGGCCAATGACTCAGGCAGAGAGGGACATGTAGGGGCCCAGGGGCCCAGGTGCTGCCCAGGGCCCAGAGGTTGGCTGAGACCTGCCCTTCTATGCCAGATGCTTGCAGGCCTAGGGACTGCACCAGTGCACACATTTAGTGCACTGGGCCTCTAGTTCTTCCATAAAAGGAACTAGGGCTCCTTGGAAAAATGGCTGATTCTAGCAGTAGGTTAGGGGATATAGAGGATGAGCCTGGAGCGTCTGTAAAAGCAGACAGTAAAGAAGTGCTAAAACAAACAAAACAAAAACCCCTGCACAATGATAGAAGTATGTGAAAGGGACAAAGGAACCAAATAAAAGAGCCCCCAGTGTCAAAGGTGGAACATTTGAGCAACAAAATAAAGTAATAACGGAGTAGAATCCAAAGTATGGAATAAATATCCAGGAGTCCAGACTGACATAAATAAATGGGAAAGGATAGACAAGCCTCCCCCAAGAAGAATTTCAAGTAATTTATGTAACTCAGTCCTCAGGAGGTGGCACATAATTCCCACTCCTTAAATGTGCGCGGCACATACTGACTTTTTCCCAGGAGTATCGTGTGGTAAGGGGGCGGGGGGAGGGGAATAGTGACTTTAGAGTGAAGAAACCTGACAAACCCTACTTTAGCAGGTGATCATGGTCAAAATCCACAGTGATAGGACATACGGAGAGTGTGCACCCTTATATGGTGTGACAGGAATGTCACTTTGTCCTGTGATCTTCACCCCCAGGACGCTTAACCCCTGTCAAATCAGAAGAAAAGTATCGGACACTTTGAAGTACATCCTACAAAACAGCTGACTAGCACTCTTAAAACTGTCAAGGTTGTTCAATACAGGGAAAGTCTGGGAAGCTGTCCTGGCCAAAAGAAGCCTAAGGGGACAACTAAATGAAATGTGAGACCCTGGAACAGAAAAAAAAATGACATTTGGTGAAAACAAAGAAAATCTGAATAAAGTATTGTGGAGGAGAGACTGCTCCATGACAGGACCGCTGCCAGCCCCTTGTGCTAGATCCAGGCCAGAGCAGCAGTTGTTTTTCTAAACCCCTTCAGAGACGGTGTGAACATTCTCCTATGCCCAGATGTGCTGGATCCTGGAATAGGCCCCAGCCTGGCCCTGGGCAAGGATGTGAGGCATTTTCCCCTTCCCTGGCGTGGGTCAGGCCCCAGGATCCCTCTCCATCGTGCCCTGTTCTATATAACCCCTTAGTGCCTGCCACGTGGCAGGGAGGATATCCATGTCACCTTTCTATCACTCACGATACACCCTGTAGCCCTGACCAGTTTGGCTCAATGGATAGAGCGTCGGCCTGTGGACTGAAGGGTTCCAGGTTCGATTCTGGTCAGATACATGCCTGGGTTGCGCACTTGTTCCCCAATTGGGGGCATGCAGAAGGCAGCCGATCCATGATTCTCTCTCATATATCTTGGTTGCAGGCGCATCCCCAGTGGGGGGTGTGCAGGAGGTGGCTGATCAATGTTCCTCTCTCATCGATGTTTCTAGCTCTCCATCCTTCTCCCTTCCTCTCTGTAGAAAATCAATAAAATACATATATTTTTAAAAAGATACACCTTGTATGTAAATTCCCTTAATAAACTTGACATAATGCTGGAGTTGTCAGGCTCTGTCTCTGGTCTCTCCACTTGGGGAAATTTTCCATAACAAGTAAGGACTTTATTTAATAATAATGTATCAAAATTCGTTCATTAATTGTGACAAAGGTACCATACTAATGTTAGATATTAATAATTGGAGGAAAGTGGGTGTGGGCCACATAGGAATTCTTTGTACTATGTTTGCAGTATTTTTATAACTTGAAAAATTAAAAGTAAAAGAGTCTACTCTGGTGTAAAACTGTGTATCATTCAGCCTAACAGACATTTATTGAATGCCTTCTCTAGACAGACCTGGGCTATAGGATCTGAAAAGACAGCAGGGTCCTGCCCTCAGTTAGCATTTAGCCTGGTGTGATACAGGTCTATACCAATACATAACACATATGCGGCAATAGAAACATATACATGCACAAAAACAATTTAGAGGAGTGATTGTGATTTGTATAATTTGTTATCTGAATATAAGATTTCAGTAGGAAGATAATAGAGGGGATATTGTTTTTTTAGTCTTAAACACTGGGAGGAGATTGGTCCTATATACACCTACCCATAAAAATGAAAACACTTAAGGCCTGTCAGAGATCTGTAGCATAGTGATCTTCAGTCCTAGAGTCAAGTTATCTAGATTTAGATCGCCACGTGCTGTCCAGCCTCCTCTCTCAGCCTCACCAGTCTCACTCAGCTCCTGCGTGTGGCCCACACAGATCTGCC
>NW_006289082.1:1106034-1115562 GCF_000327345.1 Myotis davidii
CGCCCTCCGCCGCCGCCCGCTCCGCGCACTCCGCACCTCAGAATTTGACTTCAGCACTGTGCCTCCTCTGAGAGTGTCCGAGCGTTACTCTTTCCTCCTAGTTGTAGGAATTCCACTCAGCCAGCGTTCCTGTGGTTCTGGATGATGTCTCTTCCGTCTTTTAGTTTCACTTTTGAAATGGTTGTTCAAGGCAGCAAACTCCGGCGTTAACCTATGCCGCCATCTTGGTTCTCAATAGAGGGGATATTGTTAAGTAAGTCTTAAACACTGGGAGGAGATTGGTCCTATATACACCTACCCATAAAAATGAAAACACTTAAGGCCTGTCAGAGATCTGTAGCATAGTGATCTTCAGTCCTAGAGTCAAGTTATCTAGATTTAGATCGCCACGTGCTGTCCAGCCTCCTCTCTCAGCCTCACCAGTCTCACTCAGCTCCTGCGTGTGGCCCACACAGGTCTGCCACCTGCTACACAACTAGTGTATGGCTTCTCCCACCACTTCCAGATTCAGATGAAGTGCCAACCCACAGGGCATGGAATCTAGCTTCTCCAAAGAGGCCAGATGATGGCCCCAGAAATGTGGGATTATTGACTTCCCTTGGGGCAAACTTGAGCTATTGGGAAAAAGACAGGGGTGAGCTGGCATCAAACTCCCTCTCCCCTTTTCTTTCCAATGGACCCTTCGCAGTATAGTTTTCCCATGCAGCCGTATGGAGACATTCCATGAGGCCAGGATCTGTTCCTGCCGTGAGACTGGTTGGATTGCTTCTGGCTCATAGTAAAGTGGTAGCTAGTGTGGTAACACATCACCTTGCATTTGCTTCCAAACTTCCCTGCCTCACTTCTCTTTCCTTCACTTTTGCTGTCTTGGAATTGTACTTCCCAAGAGCATTAGCTTTTGGCTTTGACTTAGATTCTTCTTCTACTTTTTTTTTTTTTACCCCAAGAAACTTGAGCAAGTTATTGTCTCTCTGGGCCTCAGTTTCCTCATTTGTAAAATGAAGAAAATAATAGAACCTATCTCATAGGGATTAAATGAAATAATCCATGAAAAGCACTCAGGTCAGTATTTAACAATAGTAAGCATTTAATAAATTTTAGCTATTATATCTAGAGCAGAGGTCCTCAAACTTTTTAAACAGGGGGCCAGTTCACTGTCCCTCAGACCATTGGAGGGGCAGACTATAGTTTAAAAAAAACTATGAACAAATTCCTATGCACACTGCACATATCTTATTTTGAAGTAAAAAAAACAAAACGGGAACAAATACAATATTTGTATTTGCATGTGGCCCGCGGGCCGTAGTTTGAGGACCCCTGATCTAGAGCAACCCCTCAAATTATTGCAGCCGTGGTTTGTGAGGCTCAGAGAGCCTGAGTAACTTGCTCAGAATTACTTAGCAGTCTGTGGCAAAAATAGGATAAGAGCCTAAACTGATGCACTTATACTTGGACGAACTCAAGAACATGATACTGAATATTAATGTTCATAAACTAAACAACTAATTGATTTTATATTAATGAGGAGGTCTTGATCTTGGGCAACTGTCCCACAGAGCATACAATGGACACGTCAATCTGTAGCATCCAGGGCCTTCTTACTAGGCACACTCACCAGGAGCTCAGAATGAGTTCAGGGAAACTCAGAAGGTTCTTAATACCATCTAGATTCTAGAGTCTTTTCTTATCCATGGTTTGCTGCCTAAACTTCTACCTTCCATGTGTTTTTTCCAAAAGACGTTGACTTCTGTTTATGCAAGTCCTACAGGGAAGAAATATACTTTGAAGTTTTTATCTAACAGTTATTTAACACACCTGTTTGTATGTATGTAGAAAGCCCAAGAAATAAATATGACTGAGTAAACAAATTTATAAGAATGCCTTTTAAAACTTTGGTGAATATGTCACATAATGATGGGGCCCTAAAGGATGTCTTCTGAGAGATGAAGAGTCTCCAGTTTACTGAGAAACAGAGTTTGAGGAAGAGGTAGGATATACTATCAATTAGTAAAAAGGTGAAGATGGGAAAGATGGGCCTTAAAATTAATGTTACTCTTTAAAATTTTTCCTTTTGACAATAACAGAATTTTGCATTGCAATACAACTCTTCTAAATATTGCAGCCAATGTGGAGATAGAAGGAATTTCAGAGGTAGAATTCCCAAGCCTGAGGAACTCCCCACAGTACAGAAGGGAGCAGGAAGGGATGTGAGAAGGCCTTAACAAACCCAAAGCAGGAGCAACAGTGAGATTTGAAATATCACTTAAAGACTCATAAGATGTTTACAAATATAAATTGGACCAACTTTACCTTATGAATAATTGCAAAATCTTGATTAACTAATTCACAAATTGTTCTTTAAGTCCAAAGTAAGTAAAGTAAGTAAACTTAGACATTATTAATACTAGTTAATCCTATCAAATAAAATGGGAATATGCTAATTGACCTTCACGCCATCGCAAATATGGTGGCACCCACAGCCAATGCTAATTGACTGCCACACCCTCAAAGATGGCAGTGCCCACAGCCACAAGATGGTGGTGCCCAGTCCCCTCAGCCCTGCCACATGCCTGCTTCCAGAGTCCCCCAGTCCCCTCAGACCCCTAGCCGCCCAGGGCAGGCCCAAGGCGCAGGCAAACCTCAGATGGTGGCTGCCCAGGGCCACCCAAGGATCAGGTAACCAGGGCCGGCCAAGGTTTGTGCTGCCAGCAGTGGCAGCAGCAGAGGTGTGATGGGTGCATCACCTTCCCCTGATGGCCAGGTCGCCTCCCGCCCCTGAGGGCTCCCAGACTGTGAGAGGGGGCAGGCTGGGCTGAGGGACCTCCCCTCCAGTGCATGAATTTTCATGCATCGGGCCTCTAGTAATAAATAAGTACTGATTTTACTATATAAATCTTAAGGTCAGCCTGTGAATGCAAAGGTGTCACTTCCTTATGATCTTTCTTAAAATTTTTGAATGAAAAAAAATTAAAACAAACAACAAAGAAGAATATGTGGAAAACCCTTGGCCAGCCTCTATCTAGACTATTCCATAAGCAAAATAAACAGAATAGTATGTACTTCTTCAAATAGCAATTTGCTATGAAAGTAATTCGGGATAATTAAAAGAGACAAAATATGAGGTCCCCGGGGCTTGCATATCTTTGCATAAGCAGTGCCTAGCACAGTACTCAACTCTTCTGGTTCAGCTCTAACCTTTTTGACCTTTTTTTCTCAATTTATTTTACTACATCTTCCTCCATCTGCTCATTATGAATTAAAACAGAGATATAAGAGATTCAGAAAACTATAAGATAGTATGTGCAGCCCTCCAGCAATACATTTAAAATTAGAAGAAATTGATGGCTTCTTAGTAAAATATAACTTACCAATATTGATCCAAGAAAAAAAAGAAAATCTAAACAGATCAACACCCATGGAAGAGATCAGAAGAGTAATTTAAGCCTAACATTTGAAAAAGCAGCTGGCCTCGGTGGCTTTGTATCTATGTTGTATCTACCCTTTAATGCTTCCAGTTATGGAACTGTTAGTTACTGGCCTGCAAAGAGATAAGTGCTAATACTAGAACATAAATCAACATATTGCTTCTTTGACCAAGAAAGTCTTGCTAAAAAGAAAAAAAAAAGAAAGTCTTCTGATTTTATTAAGGGTGTCCTGAACTGACCCTTTTGGATTTAGTAAGTCAACCTGGGGTCACAGGAAATATCAGAGAAGATAATCTATGGAGAAAAATGAACTTTTCAGATATTGGGATGTATATTTTCAAATAAATATAGCCATATTGTACAGCCTTATTACATTGTAGACTGATGAGATGAATATATATAGCAGTTTGTTTTGTATTGATGTTGTTATAGGTTGGAGGGGAGAAGATTTGTTAAGAGTACCTTTAACTGAGCCATCCAGAATCAAGCAATATTAATATTTTGGGATATATACTTTCTTGTGTAAATGTAGAAATGCAGATATGGGACAGTTAGTCTCCCCCAAATTAAATATTACACAAAGTATTTTATACTCTGCTTTTTATACTTAAAAATGTGAATAACTTTCCATATCAAATATATTTTATTGATTTTTTTTACAGAGAGGAAGGGAGAGAGATAGAGAGTCAGAAACATCGATGAGAGAGAAACATCACATCGATCAGCTGCCTCCTGCACATCTACTACTGGGGATATGCCTGCAACCAAGGTACATGCCCTTGACCGGAATCGAACCCGGGACTTTTCCGTCCACAGGCCGACGCCCTATCCACTGAGCCAAACCAGTTTCGGCCCATATCAAATATAGATTTACATCATCCTATATAATAAAAGGCAAATTGTCCCCACGGGTGGGAGTTCAACCGACCAGGAGTTAGAAGTGTGCTGACCACCAGGCGGCAGCGTGGAACATGGAGGGGGTCAGCGATGCAGTGCTGGTAACAGGCGGCAGTGGATATGCTGCTGGCCCTGATGGGCCCTGAGGAGAGTGGGACCATGGCGGGATGGTGGAGAGGTAAATGGGAGGCCCCGATCATTCCGCCGGTCGCCCAACAGATGGCAACCGGTGATGGCAGAGGGGGGCGAGGCCAGCGAGCAGGCAGCACCAGGCCAAGGTTGGTGTGAGTGAGGGCTCCGATCACCCCTCTGGTCACCCCACAGATGGTGACTGGTGGCGGCAGCGTGGGCAGGGCCAGTGAGCAGGCAGCACCAGGCCAAGGCATGTGGGAGTGGGGGCCCCAATCGCCCCAACAGTTGCCCCACAGATCCGCCCTGATTGCCGGCAAGGACTAGGGACCCTACCCATGTATGAATTTCATGCACTGGGCCTCTAGTTTATAATAATTGAATTATATTTTATTGGATAGCTATACAATAATTTTATATATATATATTTCCCTCCTTATGACATTGCCAGTACTCCGCCCATTGCAAGTGTGGGCATCTAGAGGACATGAAAGAATTGGAGTCAGTCATGTAATGAGCCACACTGGAAATCCTGTTCATTGAATCTTATATCTCCTGCTTGATGACATTTATATCCTCCCCCCTTTATATTCATTTATGCTACATGTGGAAGACTCTCTTTGATGGTCTCTTTTAACCCTTCAATTGATTTTTTTCATCATTTAAAAAATACGTTTTTATCGATTTCAGTGCAGAGAGGAAAGAGGGAGAGAGATATAGAAACATAAATGATGAGAGAGAATCATTGATTGCCTGCCTCCTGCGCGCGCGTGCTCATGCGCGCGCGCACACACACACACACACACACACCAACTGAGGATTGAGCCCTCAACACAGGCATGTGCCCTGACCAGGAATTGAACTGGGGCCTCTTAGTTCATAGGTTGACACTCAACTGCTGATCCACACAGCTGGGCTGTACCATATATTTTTTTTAACCCCTTCTACCTCGCCCCACCCCCCATCCCAGGCCCTGTATAGTATTCCATAGTGTCAATGTACGACAGCTTTTTTATCTACTAATCTACTGATGGGCACTTGGTCTGTTTCCAGATTTTAGCTTGTTAATTGTGCTGTTATGAACATAGGGGTGCATACATTCTTTTTGATTGGTGTTTTGGGTTTCTTAGGATATAATGGTCACCTTTATTGTCTCTTGTGATGGCCTTCATTTTGAAGTCTATTTTGTCAGATATGAGTATTGCTACCCCAGCTTTTTTCAGTTCCATTTGCCTAGAAATGTTTTTGCCATCCCTTCACTTTCATCCTGTGTGTCTTTTGTTATGATGTGGGTTTCTTGTAGACAGCACATAGTTGGGTCATGTTTTCATATCCATTCAGCTACCTTATGTCTTTTGATTGGAGCATTTAAACTATTTACATTTATGGTTTTATTGATAGGTACTTATTTATTGCCATTTTAATTCTATATGCCTATGTTTTTCTCTCTCTATTTCTTCTCATTAGAGTAGTCCCTTTAACATTTCTTGCAGTGCTGGTTTAGTGGTGATAAACTCCTTTAGCCTTTTTTTTCTGGGAAGCTATTTATTTCACCATCTATTTTGAATGATGGCCTTGCTGGATATAATAATCTTGGTTTCAGATCCTTGCTTTTCATTACTGTGAATACTTCATGCCATTCCCCTCTGACCTGTAGAGTTTCTGATGAAAAATCAGCTGACAAGTTTATGGGGGCTCCTTTGTAGATAATAGATTACTTTTCTCTTGCTGCCTTTAAGATTCTCTCTTTACCTTTAATTTCTGGCATTTTAATTATGATGTGTCTGGGCATGCAGTTGTCTTGAGGTTCTCTGTGCCTCCTGAACTTGTGTTACTTTTTCCTTTACCTGGTTAGGAAAGTTTTCTGCCATTATTTCTTCAACCACATTCTCTATCCCTTTCTCCCTTTCTGCATATTCTGGCACACCTGCTATTCGAATATTGTTATGGTTCATGTTTTCCCATAGCTCCCTTAAGCTGCCCTGCTGTTTTTTTAATGTTTTTTTCTTTTTGATTCTGTGATTGAGTGATTTTTTTCAATTCTGTCTTCTAATTCACTGATTTGATCCTCGGCTTCCCCTAATCTGCTGTGTATTCTCTCCACTGTGTTCTTTATTAGTGCTATGTCATTCTTCATAGTTACTATATCTTTTCTCATGCTGTTGAGCATCCTTGCCATCATTATTCTGAACTCTATCTCTTATAAATTCTTATTTCCATTGCATTTAGCTCCTCTTCTGAAGAATTCTCTTGTTCTTTCATTTGGGGGTTGTTTTTTGTCTCCCCATTTTGGCTGCCTGTTTGGGTTTGTGCTTAGAAAGAGAGAGATAAATAGGTAGGTAGATGATAGATAGATAAATAGGTTTTCAATTTCTTAAGTCTGCCTCTTTCAATTTCTTGTTCACATCTTCTGGCACCCCCATGATGTGAATATTGGTATGCTTGAAGTTGTCTCAGAGGCTCCTTACATTATCTTCATATTTTTAAATTCTTTTTGCTGTTCTGATTGGGTGATTTTTGCTTCATTATATTCCAAATTCTTTATTTGACTCTTGGTGTCCTCTACTCTACTATTTATCCCCTGTAAATTATTTTTTATTTCAATTAGTATATCCTTCATTTCTGACTGGTCCTTTCCTATGTTGTTGATGTTCTCACTACTTTCCTTGGAATTCTCACTAAGTTCCTTGAAGTTCTTATTAAGTTCCTTGAGCACCTTACAATCATTGTTTTGAACTCTGTATCTGTTAGTTTTCTTGCTTCCATTTAATTTAGTTCTTTTTCTGGAAATGTCTCAATTTTTTCATTTGGGATATGTTTCTTTGTCTCTGAATTTTATCTGTACCCTATGTTTGTTTCTATGTATTAGGTAGATCTGCTATGTCTTCCAGACTTGGTAGTGTCACCTTGTAGGTATCCTTTAGGACCCAGTGGCTCAGCCTCTCCAGTCACCTGAGCTGGGCACTTCAGGTGCGCCCATGTGGGAGCTGTGTGCACTGTCCTATTGTAGTTGAGCCTTGATATATGTTGGCATCTCTGGGAGGGATTGACCCCCAGGCCAATCAGTTGCAAGGATTGACTGCAACTACAGCTGAAGAGCTGCTATGTGGGAGCTGACCCCATGGAGCAAGATTTGCTTTAGTGGGGCTCTGGTGCTCTCCAAGTCTGCCCCTTGAGTGTGTTGATTGTGGAAGTGGTAGGATTGTAATCTGGCATGGTCAAATTTGACCATTGGGCACACTGGCTCTGAGGCCTCTGGAGATGCAAAGTCAGCCTCAGGCTGTGCCCTGCCTGGGGCTACCCAGAAGGAGCTACAACACAATCTGCAGATGGCTGCCTCTTGTGTTGAGCTTGGAGGTGCCCAGGAGAAGCCAAGCTGTGAACCAAGGTGAGCTGCCACTAGTGATGGGCCTGGGCCACTTATTGGGAAGTATGGGTGAACTGATGCCAGCTGCTGCTTGTTTGATTTTAGGAAAGCCCAAAGCATGAGGCAAGAGAGGTCAGTTGTATGGAAAAGTCACTGAAAATGGCTTGGATGAACGTACAAGCAGGAAGGGGCAGGGTCTCAGAGCATCACCAGGGCAGGGTGAAAAGTGTGAGCCAGACTGATGGAGATTCAGACATGGCCCAGCCTGTCAGCTCTGTAGCAGGGAGGGCTCAGCAAAGGGAATACTGGCTTCTGCCAGCATTCTGTCTGGGAGAAAGCTGCCCCTCCAGCTTTTGTCCTGATTCCAGACAAGTTAATTCCTCCCTGAATGTCTCAGGTTCGTTTCAAGCTGGAACTCAAAGGGAGTGTGTCAAGTAAGTCTGTGTATGGGCCCTTTAAGAGGAACTTCCTGGGACTCTGTATCACGCAGCCACAATCCTGGCTGGTAGGAGAGGCACCCCCTCCTACCAGTCTCAATGTACTTCTTTAATTTCCTAGTTGTAGGACTTCTGTTCAGCTAGATTTCAGGTGGTTTGGAAAGAGGGTTTTTTTTTGTATTTTAGTTGTAAATTTTGATGTGGTTTTAGGAGGTGGCATGTACTGTGTTTATCTATGCTACTATCTTGATGGGAAGCCTTGGATACTAATTTCTTTAAACTGTAAAATAATTATGAGAAAACGGGGGAAATTTGAACACTGGATGTTGGATAATATTAATGAATTTTTAGGTATTATAATAACATTATGGTTATGTGTTTCTTTAAAGAGTCTTTATAAAAAAATAGTCTTTATCTTTTAGAGATACAATAGTAAAATATGCATGGATATAATAATATGAAGTTTGGAACTTGTCTTAATAATCCAGTGCAGTGGAGTTGTGTGTCTGTGTGGAGAGGAAAGGTGAAATGAGATTTCCACATGTTGATAATTGTTGAAGCTTGATGATGGTCCATTACACTATTTTCTCTGTTTTATGTATGAAATGTTCTATAAAGTTTAAGGGGGTGGGAGAAGGGAAATCACATACATAAAGAAAGATTTTCTATGACAACTGGGAACAATAATCCCTATTTTCTAAATGCAGGGCTATACCCTTTAGCACAGTTTCTCCTTTAGTAACCAATACCTTATAGTAGACCCTAAAGAATTTCAGGGAAGATATGTTTCCTTTCATGCACAGAGGGGCTTATAACTCAGCTCTTGTGTCCTAGAATGTGATTTATTGGGGTATGGGTAGACCTTCCAGGTACCTCAGCAATGACCAGGCCAGTGTTTGCCTGGAGATTGAAATAATGAGAGAGACATAGAGCTTCTGCATCACTGTCCTACTGCCAATCAGTTCCTCCTGCTCTTTTGTACTGATTTCTACTCCCAGAAACAGGGCTACTGAGGGAAGGCTGTGTGCTACACAACCCCACTGAATGAGGGGCTGATGGCTGTTTTCAGGCTGCCTGCACCCCCTTCATGATGGGGGTCCCCACTGGGGTGCCTGGCCAGCCTGGATGAGGGGCTGAGGGCTGTTTCCAGGCTGGCCAGGCACCCCAGTGGGGACTCCCACTCTGATCCAGGACACCCTTCAGGGCAAACCAGCTGGCCCCCACCCATGCACCAGGCCTCTATCCTATATAGTAAAAGGGTAATATGCCTCCC
>NW_006289082.1:1115664-1118361 GCF_000327345.1 Myotis davidii
CAGCATGTCAAACTCGTGACCCAGGGACCGCATATGGCCCACAATGAATATTTTTGCGGCTTAGCCAATATGATGGTATGTAAGTAATGTTTTAATAAAAAATTTTAAAAATTTCGTAACTTAATTTTTACAATATCCTGTTATACATAATTATTAATAACGAACTACAACGTTCGCTAATGACTGATTACTATAATCGTGTTGCATTCATTTCCCTTACGCACCTTATGGGCAAGTGCACCATTTCTCTCCACTAATACTAGCAGTGGATATTTTAGCAGCCTATTGCCACGTCATTAGTCTTGGACTGACTTGTTTGGTGTGCGCAACAGGAAATATTTCTCTTTCGGAGAACAAGAAAAATAGGTTTATTTGCGTTACACTTACTAATCTGTGCAGTTATTCAGTGGTTGGTAAGTTAATACTCAAGAAAAATATATTAATTTTTATTAAAATGTTCTATTATTTTATGTTAATGCCAGTGGCCTTGTTCCAGCATCTAGAAGGGTTCAGGAATCTGGAGAAGTGCTGTGTGTAAATTAATCAAGAGTCCAGAGATGAAACACAATTTTGAAAGGCGTTAATGGGAATCAGAGAAGACTTAGCTTAAGGAACTAAGTTCTCCTTGTCTCAGGACCCCTTGCTTTGTATTAACACAAATTGTCCTAAAGCAAGGTAGATATACACATCAAAGGGTATACAGAATCCATTGTCAGATTGGAGAAACTGTCTATGGTTGTTCAGGTTTTTGGCCAGTGGGAGGCAATAACATGTAGATTGAGACACCCTCAGAAGTCTGGCAGCAAGCAATCATTTAATGCATCCTTTTCAGGTTTGGGGAAATGCCCTCAGTCATTTTCAGATGATTCAGCCCTGTTGACATGCTGGAATTGGCTTCCAGCATGTTAACAATTACTCATTTCTTTCAGTCCTTTTTATTCAACACGTCTCTATCGAAATAAAGCTACATTTCTATGAAAATTGAAGCTTTTGGTTTTTTGCAGCCCACATAAACTTAAACCTTGTTTATTTGGCCGTGTTAGTCTTTGAGTTTGACATGCTTGATCTAGAGATGGGACAACTGGGTGCCTAAGGGTGGAGCTAGCAGATATCCCATTTCTGGGAGGTGCCTGTCAGTTTCATGGGAAAGTGGGGAGAATGGTCCCCTCCCCAAAGCCAGACAACTCAGTCACTGAGTTTGATATGCTTAATCTGGGGTCTCCCAGAAGTCCTTCACTGGGTCTGCTGCAAGAGAAGAAAGCATGGAAAGCTATCTTCATCTGAATGGCGTCTGACACGGAGGTGCCACAATAACCTTGAGTCACATTCCGTCAACAAGAACAAACTAAAAGTAGAGTGCCAAGATAGGCAATGGTGATGTTTAAGAATAACCAGCCAGCGTTGCTGGTAGCTGGGTTCATCCTGTGCCCTCTCATTCCCTTTGCTCCCACCTCTGCCCATTTTCTGCCCTGTCACACTGTGCTCTGAAGAGACACCGCCATCTCCCCTAGCAAGAGGACCTGGCCTGCATGGGAAGGTGGCCAGCCGCTCCGCTTTGCCGGGCTCTCGGAGTATGCCACCACCCCGTTCAAGGGCTCTACTCAAGCCTGGGCTGCAACCTGTGCAGTGTCTACGCTTATACAGTACCACCTACGGAGAAAACCCTGTGTAAACCGACACTCAGATGGCTCCTCCTTCTGGGTACTATGGGAGAGTAGCTCCACGTTCTGGCTTGGCTGCAAAACACTTCATAGATGTAGAAGCTGGTGTTGTAGATGAAGATTACAGATGAAATATTGGTGTTGTACTGTTTCATTTTGGCAAAGAAAAGTTTGAAGTAACTCATTTGTGACTGGATTTTTCGTCCAGAAATAGAGGAAGATCAAGTGTTTGTTTGTTTGTTTTAATCCTCACTACTGGAGGACATGCTTAGAAAGAGAGATAAATAGGTAGGTAGATGATAGATAGATAGATAGATGATAGATAGAAACATCAATGCGAGAGGGAAACATATAGATTGGTTTCCCCAACCGGGGATCAAACCCACACCCCAGGTATGTGCTCTGACCAGGAATCCAAATCAAATCAGCAGAACCAGCAAACTTTCCCGTGCATAGGGCCATGCTCAGCCAACTGAGCCACTCCAGCCTGGCGGGGAATTTCAAATTTTGGATGACCTTAAAAGGGTTTCAGTGTTGCAGTAGCACACTGGAAAGAATTAAAATTTATGCCAAGAATATGAAATGAGAAAACATACTTTTATTCTTAAAAGCAAAGAGTTTTTGTTTAGTGTTTTGCATGTCTATAAACTTAATAGCTTTAGCTTATAAAAATATTTCATTCTCTTATAATCAAGGAAAGGTCACTTTGTTGTCATCACATAGAACTTTACTTTCTTGTATTTTTCTACATTAGGCTGGTGTATAAATCTGCATGGTAACCTAATACAATTTCTTTGCCAATCAAATGTACATCAATCACAGATCCCCCTGAACTGTATTATTTAATTCACTAGCTGCAACCCCTTCAACAACTTATTTTGTTATTGCTTTATAAATCATAAGCAAAGCTTTTCAATAAATTTGAATTCTTTTACACATACAAATTATTATACAACTAGAGGCCCGGTGCACAAAAATTTGTGCACTCGGGGGGGGGGGGGTCCCGCCGCCCGGCCTGTGCCCCCCCACCGCCGTG
>NW_006289082.1:1119184-1125139 GCF_000327345.1 Myotis davidii
GGCCAGCCTGGGTGAGGGGATGATGGCTGTTGACAGCTGGTCACACACCCTTCAGGGTGGGGGTCCCCACTGGGGTGCCTGGCCAGTCTGGGTGAAGGGCTGAGGGCTGTTTTCAGCCTGGGACTGAGCTCCCAACCACTCCTTTTTTTCTTTTTTAATTCTGGGCCAGCTTTAGCCTGGCTCCAGCTCTGAGGCCTCAGCTGCTGAAAACAGGTATCTGGTTTGTTTCAGTTCTACAATCGAAACTCTGTATCAACTCCAGCTCTGAGATCCCAGTGGCTGAAATCTGGCTTCTGGGGTTTTGCTTAACTTCTATATTTGTTACAATGTTTGAAACTGCAGGCTCAGAGGCCGGCAGCAGCAGGCTGGGAACGTTGGAGTCCTCCCTCACTGAAGCAAGCAAGCCTCATGTTAGTTTCAAGCTGCCTGGCTGCCAGCCGCCATCTTGGCTGGCAGTTAATTTGCATATTGCCCTGATTAGCCAATGGGAAGGGTAGCAGTCGTATGCCAATTACCATCTTTCTCTTTTATTAGATAGGATTGAAGTAGAAGATAATAAAATGTTAAAGTTAAAAAAAATAACCAGCTAGTCTAGCCACACTACTTGAGGTAGCAATGCCTTCCTTATTCCAGTTAAATGAACAAGCCTCCATTGCAGAACACTAACACCAACGTTGGAAGTTCCTGATTGGTCGCCAGAAAGGAGACAGAAATGAGGTGCTCATGGGTGGGACACAGTCCAGGGCAGGCTCAGTAGCAGTAAGCTCTGAGAAGAAATTCTGTGACAAGGCTGTATGAAGACAACAAGGAGCAAGCATCACTCAGCAGCAGCTCTGGCAGGTAGGTGGGCAGTTGGCGCCAGAAAAATTTCTACAGATGGGACAAAAGGCTGGATCCAGGGACGAGAGGAGAGGGAAATGGGGAGCTGTTCAATGGGTAGCTGCGGTTCTCAACCTGTGGGTCGCTACCCCTTTGGCGGTCGAACGACCCTTTCACAGGGGTCGCCTAAGACCATCCTGCATATCAGATATTTACATTACAATTCATAACAGTAGCAACATTACAGTTATGAAGTAGCAACGAAAATAATTTTATGGTTGGGTCACAACATGAGGAACTGTATTTAAAGGGCCAGAAGGTTGAGAACCACTGGTATAGAGTTTCAGTTATGCAAGATGAAGAAGTTCTGGAGATCTGTTCCCCAACGATGAGCATATAGTTAATACTACCATATTCCATACTTATCAGTTGTTAAAATAATAGATTTTATGTTATGTGTTTTTTACTACATTTTTTTAACATTTAGATACTAACTAAGGCCTACAATTAGAATAATCTCAACAGAAGCCTGACTTAATTGTTTGGGGTGGGGCTTCCTGAATTTTCCCTGATTAGTAAAGAACCGGTCCCAGATCTCAAGTTGAGACTAACCCTCAAACTTCTGCATAGTAGTCAAGTTACCTTAGGAGTAAAATAAGTATTGTGTGTGTGTTTATACATTTATACATATAAAATTCCCTTTTCTTGGCATTTTGTGTGTGTGTGCATGTGTATATCTCCTTATTTAACTTAACCTTTGATAAAAAGCCTTCGATATCAACCTAATTTACCCTAAAATCCATGGGGAACTCTCAAAGTCAGGGACTTGCTGTGGTCGATAGGATGTGAAAAGATATAGCATAGATACCATATTTTAACTGAGGCTTAAAGGGCCATTGTAAATGTTTCCACCTATTTTCTTGCCCTTTTTATTCTACCGTAGGAATGGCCTGTCTCAAATAGGGGCTACTCCTGCAGCTGTGGTCCTAGAATGTGAAAATACATGGAGTGGAAGCAGAGCCTTCATCCATGTGGTAGTAGACATGTAATGGCAGAAGGAGGAGCAATGGTTCCTACAAGCCACTGGGCCATAAGGAGTCATTTGTAATGGCAGTAAAGCCAACAAATAAACCCTGACAGTCACCCATGGTCAGCACACAGACTCTGGAAAAATAATAAATCATTGTTGTTTTAAACTATTATATTTTAGGGTCTCTGTTAGGCAAGAACAGATAACTGAAGCATCCTATAAAGAAGGAATGCTTGATTGAACCAAGTCAGGGTAGAGAAAGAGGGGAGATGAATTTGAAAAATAGCAAAGAGGTGTATTAGAACTCCTTCAATCACTAATGATAGAACTTAAGCAAAAAGTGGAAATTTTTTCACTTACAGCATTGAAAAGGATTCAGGACACAAATGATGTTACCAAGATTCAGTTTTTCTAAATATCTTGATTCGACCTTCCCCTTAATTGGGTTGTTACTCTAGACTCCATGCAGTGGATTCCAGCTGCCTTGGGAAAAGCATTTCCAGTCTCATGTCCTCCCAAGTTCAAGTCCAATAGAAAGAAACCTGCTTTTCTGGTAATGCCTACAGAGGCCCCGAGGCTCACTCTGGAAAGTGGCTTATGGCTTATGTCACAGACCCACCCCTGAGACAATCTCTCCACCAGGTGGAGATAGCCATGGCTAGAGAAGATGGTGTATCAGTTATGGGTCTTTCTGCTGAAACTCAAACATGTTTTGGTTGTTGTTTTAATCCTCACCCAAGGACATTTTTCCATTGATTTTTAGAGAGAGTGGAAGAGAGAGGGAAAGACAGAGAGAAACATCAATGTGAGAGAAACACATTGATTGGTTGCCTCCTGCACAAGCCCTGACCAGGCCTTGGCTGAGGAGGAACCTGCAACCAAGGTACTTGCTCTTGACCAGAATCGAACCCAGGTCCCTTTGGTGCACAGGCCGATGCTCTATCCACTGAACCAAACCGTCTAGGGCTCAAACACATTTTTTAAAGGGAAATATATTTACTCATATGACTTTATGTATACCTGCCCCAGCCGTATTCCTAACAGTTACTGAGCTGTGTTTTTCAAAGAGAAATAACTCTCTTTATTTGTAATTATTTTGTATGAAAGAAAATTCAAGTAGCTCAATTAAAGGTGTAAGGAGGGGACAAACTAAATGTTTCTTTAATTAGTACATTTTGCAATCTGGCTTTGAATAGTAAGGACAAAGTATTGTCTTCTATCTTTTTGTCATCTCATTGCATAATCTTCCTTCTTATTCCTTTTTTTTTTTCCTTTGAGAAGCTTAGAAAATCTGAAGTGTGATATTAGCCATTCATATCATGATAAGTTGTAGGTTGCTTGTACCTTCTCTCGATTGTTTTTGTTTGGGTTGTTTTCTGTAGTTGTGGTTGATAGAACAACTGTCCTGTGAGTTTGGAATTATCTTGGCTCTGGTTGCTAGCATTCCTAATATAATGTGTCCCTCTGTGAGGGTGGCAGGGATTAAGCTCTGTGGGCACATGATCCACAGCTCTCTAGGTTTTGGATGCTCCATGTTGATCTGAAAGGGGGGAGTATGGGTGGGGCAGGAGAGATATTTAGATAAGTAGAAGTACTTTTCCAAAGTGTTGGTATGTGTAACTTCCTGGGGTTTTATCTCCAAGCTAAATGTTGGGGAGTCAGGGGTGGGAGGGTGTGAATTTTACCTCATTGTTCTGCAAGTCAAACCTAGATAGCAAATAGACTTCTTTTAAATATATACATGTATATATATGTATGTGTGTGTGTGTGTGTGTATAGATAGATAGATAGATAGATAGATAGATAGATAGATAGATATTTAAAAGGGAGAGGGAGCGAGAGATAGAAACATCAATGATGAGAGAGAGTTATTGACTGGCTGCCTCCTGCATGCCCTACACTGGGGACTGAGCCCAAAACCTGGGCACATGCCCTGACCAAGAATCAAACTGTGACTTCCTGGTTCATAGTTCGATGCTCAAACACTGAACCATGCCAATCAGGCAGCAAATAGACTTCTTATACAAATACAAACATTTGCTGAACATGTCCCTGAATTAAATTTCAGAGATGGTTTGGGAATCAGAAATCTCCCTGGTCAATTTATGGGTTTAAACAATTTTCTGAGTCTAAGCTTTTCCTGAGGCAATTCAAACTGTTTTTCTCTTAAAGATGTCATAAATGAAGAAATAAAAATGTGAAAATGTCCTATGATGTTTTAAAGTTAATTTAATCTTTTTGGGTAGCCAGAAAGATTTATTGAGTATTCATAATATATATATTAAAAAAAATTGGACTTAATGGAGCAATCCAAGGGTGGAGTTGGTGGAAGCTACCCTCACTTCCTTCCAGGACCAAACTGGAATTACAACTAAAATATGCAGCAATCAGCCTGGATAACCAACTGAAGACTAGCTGAAGCGATGTCTTATAGCAAAGAATTTATAGAAGAAGTGACCCTGGTAGGAAGTAGAGAGACGCGAAAAGGGCTGGCCTCCCTCCCAGGGGTAGTGGCTGCAAAGGTTCCTCCTAAAAGGTGTGGGGTGTCAACCCAGGCAGGGCTCCCCAGCTCAGAGCACCAGAGTAGGGAAGAAGAGTCCTCATAACCTCTGACTGTGAAAATCAGCAGGCAGTCTGTCCCCCAGAGAGAGAGACAGGAGACTGCTAGAGACACAGGTACCCTCTTAAAGAACCAACACACAAAATCTAATTTGCATCCACTCAACCGGGCTCCAGCAGAGGGAGGGCAAAACCAACTAGAGTTGTGTGGACATAAGGGACCACATGCTAACCTGACAAGCTCAGGGAAGGCCTGCATGGCAGTCTTGCAAACTCAAAGACCTACAGTAACCACAAAGGATGGTCTGAAATTAAACTTTAACTAAAAGCAGTTCATGGAAGGTAGTTACGTCTTAAGCTGGTATCTTCACTGACAAGGCCAACCTTTACCTTAACTGAGCCTAGGTGTCTTTTTGCATCTATGATACCATGTCCTTGAAATGTCTGGGTAACTTGTAACTTCCCTTTTTCAGGACTCCTTGGGGTCCTTCATTGTTATTATGTTAATTGTTGACTTTGACTATACTGCACCCACCTAAGTATATGTCTATCATTTTACTTTTTATCCAATCCTAGGGATCCCCCGACCCCTAGTCCCCGCTTTGCTTTCTCCCACCTCTCTAATCTATCACCAATGGATTTCATGTAACCCTCCTAAGTCCCCTCCTTTGATTGCAATGTATAAAAATAGATGAAAACCTGCCATTCTCCGGAGCATTACCACAATCCATTGAGGTTCTGCTTCCCGGCAATTGTTGACAGTTTAGCTCAAATAAACTCACAGAAATTCTTGATAGGTTTCAATGTTTTGACATTAACAGTTGTGTGAGGAGATACTGGGGTTTGTAGCTGTGGGGAGAGAGCTGAGGGGACAACCGCCAAGACCCTCTGTGCTGAGTTACTCTACCGTACTGCAGACACCATCTTTCATGGGTGGAGCACTTCCCTCCATACAGCATCAGCCTGGGGGAAGGCAATAGCACTAGACCCCTGTCAACCTACACTATGGAGCTTACATCCTGCCTGGGCTGAGGTATAGAGGTCTGGGTGGACTCAAGGTGTCAGTGACTGAGTTGTCTGGCTTTGGGGAGGGGACCATTCTCCCCACTTTCCTGTGAAACTGACAGGCACCTCCCCGAAATGGGATATTTGCTAGCCCCACCCTTAGGCACCCAGTCGTCCCACCCTCTAGATCAGTGGTTCTCAACCTTCCTAATGCCTCGACCCTATAATACAGTTCTTCATGTTGTGGTGACCCCCAACCATAAAATTATTTTCGTTGCTACTTCATAACTGTAATTTTGCTACTGTTATGAATCGTAATGTAAATATCTGATATGAAGGATGTATTTTCATTGTTACAAATTGAACATAATTAAAGCATAGTGATTAATTACAAAAACAATATGTAATTATATATGTGTTTTCCGATGGTCTTAGACGACCCCTGTGAAAGGGTCGTTCGACCCCCAAAGGGATCACGACTCACAGGTTGAGAACCGCTGCCCTAGACGGCAATGCACTCCCCACCCTCAGAACCAAGGCCT
>NW_006289082.1:1125221-1126885 GCF_000327345.1 Myotis davidii
CGCCCGATGAACCGACATATGCCACTTCTTCAAAATAGACTCGCCCAGGCTGAAAACCAACTTCAGCGTTCGGGCCACGAAGTTTCAATCACACTGTACGTATGTGGTAGTTTGTGGAAGAGTCACACTCAAGGGGCCAAAGAGCCACATGTGGCTCGCGAGCCGCGGTTTGCGGACCATGGCAGCACTGGCACCAATTTCGAACCTGTAAAAATCTGGTGAACACCGCTTTTCCCTTTAGGGTGACTTACTGAGAACCTATGGCACGCAACTTGGGTACCTCCAGAGGCTCTTTCAGTGACCGACCATAACAGGAGCTAGCGGACACTGGGGTTCCTTAGGACTTTGGCTGACCTGACCCTGGGCATGGTGCTGGTTTTAAAGATGCTCAAGGGGTAAAAGCCAGCCTTGGTGTGCAGTTTGATCCTTCCTGCACGGACCCAGGCCCAGCAGAGCCAGCCAGAAACTGTGGGATTGTTTTGCAGTTTCTAGCAGGTTGCCTAGGGCCAGTTATAGGCAGCGTCTGACACTGCCCTGCACCAGAGCCCCTCCAAAGAAGCCCCAGAAACAACACACCCAGTAGCCAGCTTCAGATAACATCAGAACAGAATTGAATTAGCTTCCAAGCGACATATCCAAGGGGAGGTCTTGGCAGGCACCAGAACCTGCTGAGGCAAACTTGCATTGTGTGGTTCGCACCTGCACAGAACCTCATACAGTGTGGTTGAAGTTAATTCTTTTTTTTTTTAAAAAAGTATATATTTTATTGTTCATAGTATTACAGATATCTCCCCCCCACCTTAACCCTCCTCCTTTCAGCCTCCCCCCGTCACACACACACACTCACACCCCATGTCCATGGGCTATGTATATCTATATATATAAAGAGCCAGGGGCCATTCACATCCAAAACAACTGAATGGACAACCAAACAGGCTGAGTGGGGTGACAAGGCCGGCAGGGGGGGTAGTGAGGGATGACCAAACAACTGAGCAGCAGGCTGCATGGGTTAACCAGGCCGGCAGGGGGGTTAGTGAGGGACGACCAAGTGACCAAACAGCAGGCTGTGTGAGGCAACCAGGCTGGCAGGGGGGACAGTGAGGGGTGACCAGGCAGGCAGGCAGGTGATCAGTTAGGAGCAAGTGGTCCCAGATTGTGAGAGGGATGTCGACTACTGGTTTGTCAGATATCCCCCGAGGGGTCCCCGATTAGAGAGGCTGCACTAAGGGGACTCCCCCCTGTTCATTAATTTCATGCACTGGGCCTCTAGTCCTATCTAATAAAAGAGTAATATGCAAATTGACCATCACTCCAACACACAAGATGGCCACCCCTATGTGGTCAAAGATGGCCACCACAAGATGGCTGGCAGGGGAGGGCAGTTGTAGGCAATCAGGCCTGCAGGGGAGAGCGGTTGGGGGGGACCAGCCCTGCAGGGGAGGGCAGTTGGGGGCAAACCAGGCCTGAAGGGGAGGAGACAGTTGGTGGTGACTAGTTTGGCAGGGGGGCAGCTGGGGGTAACCAGGACAGCAGGGGCGGGCAGTTAGGCACGGTCAGGTTGGCAGGCAGAGGCGGTTAGGGGCGATCAGGCAGGAAGGCAGGCGAGTGGTTAGGAGCTAGCAGTCCCAGATTGTGAGAGGGGTGTTCGACTGCCAGGTTAGGGC
>NW_006289082.1:1127024-1134080 GCF_000327345.1 Myotis davidii
AGTATATAAGTTCTTTGGTTTATCTCTTCTCGTCCCCCAACACTCACATCGAGGCATGTCAGTCTGTCCCATGCCTCCATGCTTCCAGTCTTATTTTGCTGGTCAATTCATTTTGTTCATTAGATTCCACAAATAAGTGAGATTATGTGATAAATGTCCCATAGCTTTTTTATCCATTCATGATGAGCACTTGAGCTGTTTCCAAATCTTAGCTATTGTAAACAATGCTGCTATGAGGTTGCACAGGAGTGTATATATTCTTTCTTATTGCTGTTTTGGGGGTTTAGGATATATTCCCAGAAATGGAATCACTGGGTCAGAAGGAAGTTCCATTTTTAAGTGTTTGAGGAAACTCCATGCGGTTTTCCGTAGTGGCTGCACCAATCTGCATTCCCACCAGTAGTGAACTACTGTTCCCTTTTCTCCACAGCCTCACCAGCACTTGTTTGTTGATTTTTTTGATGGTAGTCATTCTGACAGGTGTGAGGTGATATCTTATTGTGGTTTTAATTTGCATTTCTCTAGTGATTAGTGAGTTTGGGCATTTTTTCATGTGTCTCTTGGCCATTTGTATGTCCTCTTTGGAGAAATGTCTATTCAGGTCTTCTGCCCATTTTTAAATTCAATTGTTTGTCTTCCTTTTATTGAACTGCATGAGTAATTTACATATTTTGGATATTAAACTCTTATCAGCTATATCATTAGCAAATATGTTCTCTCATACAGTGGGTTCCCTTTTCATTTTGATGGTGATTTCTTTTGCTGTGAAGAATCTTTTTATTTTGATGTAGTCCCATTTGTTTATTTTCTTCTTAGTTCCCTTTGCCCTAGAGGAGATGTATTAGTATACTGATTGCTATGGGAGATGTCTGAGATTTTACTGCCTATGTTCTCATCTAAGATTTTTATGATTTCATGCCTTACATTTACGTTTTTTATTCATCTTGAGTTTATTCTCGTGTATGGTATAAGTTGGTGGTCTAGTTTCATTTTTTTTGCATGTGCCTGTCCAGTTTTCCCAACACCATTTGTTGTGAAGAGACTGTCTTTATTCCATTATGTATTCTCGTCTCCTTTGTCAAATATTAATTGACTATAATGTTGTGGGTCAATTTCTGGGGTCTCTGTTTTGATTCATTGGTCTATATGCCTATTCTTGTGCCAGTATCGGATGTTTTGGTTATAATGGCTTCATAGTATAGTTTGATATACAGTCTTGTGATCCCTTCTACTTTGTTCTTCTTTCTTAAGATTGCTGCAGCTATTCAGGGTCTTTTTTGGTCCTATATAAATTTTTGGAGTATTTGCTCTAAATCAGGGTCTTTTTTTGTTCCATATAAATTTTTGGACTACTTGCTCTACTTCTGGTGCCTGCCAAGATGAGAAGATGCTTGGTATTATATCAATCTTCTCGAATGTGTATAGACCTGTTTTGTACCCTAACATGTAGTCTATCTAAGTTCCATGTGCACTTGAGAAGAATGTATAGTCTGTTGCTCTGGGGTAAAATGTTTTGTAAATATCAGTTAGGTCCATCTGATCTAATGTGTCATTTAATGCCTCTGTTTCCTTGTACATTTTTTCGTCTTATTCAGTGATATCAGTGGGATGTTAAAGTCCTCTACTATGACTGCGTTGCAGTCAATCTCCTACTTAAAGACCACCAAGAGGTTTTTTTATGTACTTGGGTGCTCCTATATTAAGTGCATGTAGGTTTACAACAGTTATATTTTCTTGTTAAATAATTTCCTTTAGAATTATGAAGTGACCTTCTTTATCTCTTGCTATGTCTTTGTTTTGAAGTCTATTTTGTCTCATATGAGTATTGCTACCCCAGCTTTTTTCCCCTTTCCGTTTGCATGAAAGATATTTTTCCATTCCTTCACTCTCAATCTGTGTATAGCTTTAGTTCTATGGTGGATCTTTTGTAGACAGCATATATTTGGTTCATGGTTTCTTTACCATTCAGTCATCCTATGTCTTTTGACTAGAGCATTTAATCCATTTACATTTAAAGTTATTATTGATAGGTATTTATTTATTGCCACTTCAATTTTCTTTACGCGCATGATCCTCTCTCTCTCCTTCTCTTCTTCTTCTTAAAGCAGTGCCTTTCACATTTCTTGCATTGCTGGTTTGGAAGTGTATTCCTATAACCTCATTTTATCTGGAAAGTTTTTTATTTCTTCTTCAATTTTGAATAATAGCCTTGCTGGATACTGTAGGCTTGGATTTAGGCCCTTGCTTTTCATTTCTTTGAGTACTTTATGCCAATCCCTTCTTGTCTGAAGTGTATCTATTGATAAGTCAGCTGACATTCTGATGGGCACTCTTTTGTAGGTAATTTTCGGTCTCTCCCTTGCTGCCTTTAAGACTCTTTCTTTGTCTTAACATTTGCAATTTTAATTCTGATGTGTCTAGGTGTGGGTCTCTTTGGGTTCATCTTGATTGGGACTCTCTGTGACTCTTGAATTTGTGTGACATTTTTCTTCACCAGGTCGGAGAAGTTTTCTGTCATTATTCCTTTAAACAGGTTCTCTGTTCCTTGCTCACCTTTTTTCCCCTTCTGGTATCCCTGTAATGTGAATGATGTTATATTTCATGCTGTCCCAGGGCTCCCTTAAACTATCCTTCTGCTTTTTAATTCTCTTTTCCATTTGCTGCTCTAATTGGGTATTTACTTCTACCTTTTCTTCCAAATTGCTGATTGTGTCCTCTGCTTCACCCAATCTACTTTTAATACCTCCCAGTGTGTTCTCGATGTCAGATATATCATTCTTCATTTCTGTCTGGTTCTTGTTCATGGCCTCTATTCCCTCTTCATGCTGTTATAATTTATACTAAGTTCCTTAAGCATCTTTATAACTGTCGCTTTGAACTCTATGTCTAGTAGGTTATTGCCTCCACTTCATTTCATTCTTTTTCTGGAGAGTCCTTCTTTTTTCTCATTTGGGGTTGCTTTTTTGTCTCCCCATTTTAACTGTCTCTCTGTATATGCTTTATGTATTATATAGAACTGTTATGTCTTCCAGTCTTTGTGGGATGGCTTAATGTAGAAAGTGTCTTGAGGGTCCAATGGTGCAGTCTTTTTGTTCATCTGAACTGGATGCTATAGAAATGCTCCCTGTGTGTGTAATTATGGCTCTCTTGTTGTAATTGAAACTTGATTGTTGATGCCCCATTTGTCGGAAGGATCTCCCGTCCAACTTGTTGCCAGTGAGGTTCAACCCCAATATCATTGTGCCAGCTGTTATACAGATGCTGACAGAACAGAATAAGACACAACAGGGCCAAACCAGAAACATCATGAAAATCAAGCTACTCAATGCAGCAACAACAGGAAAGACTAAGAAGGGAAAAAAAGACAAATAAAAGCAAAGAAAAAATAAAAAGAATACTAAAAGACCCATGCAAAGACTCAGAGGGGATATAAAAAAAAAGGGAGAAAGAAGAAGACAGAAAAATAGCTATATAGAAGTAAGGAGGAAGCTAAAAGCATTAACATAGGAGGAAAAAAAGAAGAGAAAACAAAATAAATGAAATAATAATAATGTAATGAAAATATAGTAATAATAGGTATATTAAGATATAGATAGCCCTGACTGGTTTGGTTCAGTGGATAGAGCATCGGCCTGTGGACTCAAGGGTCCCAGGTTCAATTCCGGTCAAGGGCATGTACCTTGGTTGCGGGCACATCCCTGATGGGGGATGTGCAGGAGGCCGCTGATCGATGTTTCTCTCTCATCGATGTTTCTAACTCTCTATCCCTCTTACTTCCTCTCTGTAAAAAAATCAATAAAATATATTTTAAAAAAAGATATAGATAGAAAAAGTAAAACAGAAATGTGAGTAAAGAGAAAAACAAAATAAAATAAGAAAAAATTAATAACAACAGTAAGAATAGGCTAAATTAGAATAGAATCAAAGAGAGAAATTAGAGATATGCAAGAAAGAAGAAGAAAGAAAAACGGGGGGGGGGGGAGGGAAAAATGGAACCAAAACAAAACAAACACACACACACACACACACACACACACACACACACCAAAAAACAAAACCACATACACACTTACCCACTCAAAGACTTTTGGGTTTGCTATTTGTGGGGCACTGGATTTTGCTATGATGTTGTTGAATCTGGTCCCTTGGTGTATCTACCCTGGGCCTTCTGGCAGCTGCTCTAATTCAGATGAATGTGAGTCACTGTCCCTTTCTGGCCCTGGTCAACCTGATTGAGGTCAGAGAGGTACAAGCCCCTAGTAATCCAGTGGTTTGGGACTCCTTAGCCCAGAGGCTGGGTATGCTTTTTGTCTCACACCTTGATCGTCCTTGTTCTGTGCTGTGCTCCTTTCCCCCACGGGGCTGGTCTTGCAGGTATCAGTTGCAAGCGTGAGGGTCTCACTGGCGTTTGACTCACCAAGTGGTCTGTGGCAGTGACCAAGGCTAGTCTGGGTGGTGTCGGAGCTGGGCTCCTAGCTGCTTCAGCTCCCCGCTTCAAGGTGGTATGGCTTCTGAGCCAGAGCGGCGCCTGCCCAGAGAGTGCCTGTGGTCCTAGCAGGGGAGCCTGAACCACCTGCCCCTGAGACTCCTGCAAGATTTGACTCTCTCTCTCTCTCTCTCTCTCTCTCTCTCTCTCTCTCTCTTTCTCTCCTGTCCACACACTTCCCTCCCACTCCCTCATTTACTCACACTCTCTCCATCACTCCAGTCCTGCCAGCTGCCATATTGGAATCCTCCTGAAGTTAATTCTTATAGTTAGTGAGCCTGAGGATTTACCCCACACATGAATGGGCCAACAGCAATCAAAACTAAATTACAACAGGAGGGCCCACATAACCCTCAAGGGGATCATTCCTGGAGCAACCAGCACAGATGATCAAGGAGACTGTGCCACGGGGTCCCACAGGGCACCTATTAGATAAATAGAGTTTTGGTGGTGAGAGGCCGGACTTGATTCTTGTGAATATGGATATGCAAATGTTCTTAAGGTCTACTCTAGTGAGGGACGCAGCTGAGATGGAAGAGAATGGGAACAAAAAGTGGGTCCGGGACTGGCTTCCAGATCTCTTTGTACCACCACATTCTGAAGCAGATGTTCAAGAAGTCAGGAAATTTAAATTCAAATGGAGATTTTCAGGTGGTAAAGAAAGTGCATTTGTCAATGTCAAAGATTAGACTATATTTTATTTAAGTTTGTAAGCTTGATTTATAACTTCTAAATATTTAGATCTGTGCTATGTAGACTTCCATTTGCAATCTTGCCCTCATACATTAGGAGTAGGTTATAAAGATCTCCCTGCTGTGAGTCTTGAGCTCCCCTCCTGTTTCTTGACACTCCCTGCACTTCTTGGGCGATAATTAACTTGTTTTATTATCTGTCTACTCAGATTGACACAAAGCTATGCGAAGTAGGAACCAGGCTGTCTTGTTTACAAATATATTTTTATATTAGGGCAATGATTGACACATATTTAGTGCTCACTAAATATGTCTAAAACTCTAAAATGATGCATGACTTACACATTTGAGGACAGCAAGTAGAAAAAAGAGAAGTGTTAGAAGGGAGTGAAGTAACCTGAAAAGAGACTGCCTAGATAAATTATGACAGAGATTGAGCACAGTCTGTAAGTTTTTCTTCCAATTGGGGAGAGCAGCAAACCCACAATTTCTATTGCCATAAGAACTACAACTGAAGTAATCTATTCATTCTAAGCTTTAGGTGTGTGTGTGTTTCTTCCCTTTTACATAATTGGACTGGGATCAGCTATTTCATAGTGAGGGCCTAGAGTCTTTAAGCTACTGATTCACTGAAGTGCATTATAAAATGTAAATCTACATATAAAAATGAATGGATTTTTCTTGAATAATTGGACCTTTGGCAAGACTGGCTCACAGTCCAATATGGCCACAGTGGTCTGAAACCTTTAAATGGGCCTGTGTTTATGAACAGGCCACACCTCACCACTCACAAAACAAATGCCCCAGACATAGCCTGGCCACCAAAGGTCTCTGAATTCATGACCCCTGAACCTCTGGCTTTATAAGGCCTGTTTGTTTTGAAAGAATGTCTTCTTTAATCTCTTCATAGTTTTATTTCTATCAACTTTTGAATGGCCCCAGTCATCTGGATTGTACTATAACATTGCATATCTGCTTATATCTGCCAGAGATTCTGAAACTGAATTATTTTACGTATAATCAAAGAAGCTCGCCTATTCTAGAAAGCAACTTTCTATTAGTGTTACGGATCCAAATTTCCCTTGATCATTACAATAATCCTAAGGGGAGATGCTTGACTGCTTCCTGAAAGCTAAAGATTAAGGATGGTGATTCAGGGCTGGGGACACTGAAATACAGGAACTGCCAGAGTGAAAGTTGCAGAATCGGGCTTTGATGAATGATGAAGAAACTGAGAGATGCTAGAGCACTAATTTGTTCAAGTATTTATTGAGTGTGCCTAGCACTGTTTTGACACAAGGGATTCAACAATAAACCAGCCAATGTCCCTGCTTTCATTGAGCTTAATTCTCGTGTAGTAAACCAAATAACACACACATATATTACATACATATACATGTACATGTCAGGTGGAAATAGATGCTATTTATAAAACCAAAGCGCAGCCAGGAACAGCCACTAAGGGTGGCTGCTATTTTGGGAAACTGGAGACCTCTCCCGCCTCTTGCCAATCGGGTACAAGACACCACCTCCGGGGAAGCTCCTCCCACATCCCCGCCCAGAGGCGGTCTCGGGGGCGGGGCTTCGAGCCCAGCATCCAGAAGCGCGCGCTTGGGTTTCCCGGCATCCCCTCGTGCTGTCAAGCCCGGAATATATCCCGCCGGACGTGGCATGCTGGGAACTGTAGTACCCTTCTGCAGCTCAGCGTCGCCGGGGAGCAGTAAAAGCCGCTGGCTCCATTGCTGGGCCATAACTAGCAGCACCGAGGCCCTGGGGCGGCGGGTTGGGGTCACTCCGTAAGGCCAGGCACATCCTGCCAGGAGAGCGTCCAGGCCCTGGAGCCGCCCCGGGCAAGTGACAGCAGCCTCCCGAAGCGCG
>NW_006289082.1:1134799-1144604 GCF_000327345.1 Myotis davidii
GCCCGCAGCGGGTGGGGACCAACCGGGTAGCTGACTGGTTTGAGGGTGGGGGGCGGGGGAGGGGAGGATGCGCCAGGACCATTTTCTTCTATTCCAGAGCTGTCCTTTGGACCAGTCGTGCTGAGCTGTTCCAGCTCATGCTCCTGTGACTGCTGGCATTTGGAGCAAGCTGAAGGTGGACAATAGTTGGCCATCTATTGTGTTGAGGCTTTAGAAGAGACATTGTTTCGACCCCCGTTCACAGGACCTGTTTTCGGGGAGGGGAGGATGCGCCAGGACCATTTTCTTCTATTCCAGAGCTGTCCTTTGGACCAGTCGTGCTGAGCTGTTCCAGCTCATGCTCCTGTGACTGCTGGCATTTGGAGCAAGCTGAAGGTGGACAATAGTTGGCCATCTATTGTGTTGAGGCTTTAGAAGAGACATTGTTTCGACCCCCGTTCACAGGACCTGTTTTCTTAGCATTTCTTGTTTGTAATGGGGGTGCACGTAGGATTATTTCTTTGACATGTTTTACTGGAATCAATGGAATACATAGGTTTATACGGCCTTGGATATGCCTCTTGCGCCAAGCCGGTAGAATTTCGATGTGGTTACAAAACTGTAAACATTAATGTGGTCACTCAGTTCGTTGCTACACAGCATGTTGCCATTGTCTCATTCAGGTGACATAAGCAGGTACTATTTACAAACTCGATTTATTAAGGCAGCGCTAGAGGTCTCTTTGCAGCTACTAGAAGCAATGTAATATAATGCACAAACTTCATTGGGACTGTGACCTCCGGATTTGTTAGGGGGGAAATAGTTTTAAGTCCACAGCCTCCTTTTCTAATACTAGGTGACATGATTTGCAGTTTTGTCATTCTTGCTAAGGGCCAGTGTGAATAAGAAATACATTTTATTCTCTCTTAAAGAAGGAAATATACCATTTAGTGTAGAAAACAGGCAAAACTCAGGCCATTTTTCAGAGCTATAAATTTACATACTAATTGGAAAACAACTAAGGAAATACTGTGGAATTCACATTTGAATGAGACAAATATAGGTCATCTGTCTCTGTCCTGGTCATGGTTGTTACTTTTGTGAGAAATACTTCTAAGCAAAAGGAAAGTTATGAATAGCAGCAAGAATTTTGAAACTGCCTCCTGTTATTGGTCCACTTGATGATAGGAATTAATTTTGAACTTTCTCTGTCAGTAATTGTTCTTGAAGCTTACCCCTATTATAAAGCAAAACTTACGTAGTTTGAAAAATACCCATATTGTTTATACAGAATTCTTTCTTCTTGAATATTGAGACAGGTTTTTGTCTTATTATTTGCCCCTACTTTGTTCTGGGAGTTCAGTGATACCTTATAAAAACTCCTGCACAATAGATACATAATACATACTTACTGATGACCAGAATGTAACCAGTGACTTCTAGATTAATGACTGCTAACTAAGCCTTTCAGTCTGAAAATATAAGTCACAACATTACATTTCCCAGGGATACATACATTAGGGTAACTAAGGCATGAAATAACAGGTATTCAAATGGTAGTTCTATGTGGTAGACACTATACTAAGGCTTTATGATACCTCATTTAATCCTTATAACAACTTTATGAGCTAGGTATAGCATTATCCCCACTTTACAGGATGAAATTACTTTAGATGGGGAAACTCAAGTATGCACCCTGCACAAGGTCACAGAGTGTGGACATTCATTCACTAATTGTCTTGGGTATCTAACAATGTCAAGTCTTGGGGAAGGAAAAGGGAATAAAATTGAGCCTGTATCTCAAGGAGTTTACAGTTCAGTAGGAGTGATAGAAAAGTAAACTGATAATTACAATGCAGTTCATCAATATGTGTATTCTGAGAATGCATAAGAACCTAACTTGGAGCTGAATGGTCAAGGGAGATGTTCTAGTTGATTCCTAGTGGATGAATGGAAGTGAGTAGATCCTGAACAGTGAAAGGATGTTGGCCGGGAAAGGGAGAGGGCCAACAAGAAGCATTCCAGACTTAAGGAAACAGTAATTGAAGTGTCCTGGGAGATTGTAGTAAGATGGCTGAGAGAGAAGGGAGTGCTGGAGATGTGACTAAAGGGTAATCTGGAGTCAGATCTGATCAAATGCCTTTATTGTGGATTTAGGTATAACTAAACTAGACACCATATCTAATTTAGTCTTATCCACTAGAAATTATATTACATTCAAAACATACTATACTGTAGCTCCGTGACTAAGTAGTTGAGATTATCAGGCTTGTTTCAAAATAGTGAAATACGCTTTGATGAGATATCATTCCTACTTTTTCATGTATAGCATAGACGAAAGATAAAACACTGTAAATAATACAACGAGATGATATACAAAAAAAGATGCTAGGTGCAAGAATAAAAGACATATTTTCTAAAGAAAATAAAAGTGTAGAGTTATACCAAGGAGTTGTGAGTGGGGAGAGGTAATTTCATTCACTCAGGAATGGCTTCATAGAAGAGAGGTTGATGACTTTTGTAGGAAATATGCCCTAAACTTGCACAGGGCACATGAGAAATTAGTGAATAAAGATCTGTTGAACTATTAGATAGTTCAGGTGAAAAAAGAAGCGAGCGAAGAGATGAGACTGGTGGTCTGAGAATATGTCTGTGGCAAAGAGCTGCTTAGAAACTTCTTGATAAGGAGATCTGAAGGAATTTTTTTAGAGTAAAGGGTATAATATGATTAGAACAATGGGAAAAGGTGGTGCAGTCATATCAAGAATTCTGGAGTCATAGTGCTGTTATCCTGAATACAATGAGGAATTTTCTAAAAAATTGAGGCGGGGGATGGTCATGGTCATAACATGGAATGAAGATTTGCATCTCCTCCTACTGTTTCTCCTGTCTCTTCCTCTTCTGTGTAAAGTGCACAGAAGATGAAGAGAATAAAGATTATCCTGAAATTTATAGGGGAGGGAGTAATTATCACTGATAGCAGTTTGAAACTTGGATAGGGAGAATGGATTTTGTAGCTAAAACTAGGAAACACATAGTGAAAATAATTACTTTTATTTGGTCTGGAATGTGTATTTTAATACCAGACATTTTCATGTAAGGCATTGGTTCTTCGGCTTTTTTCTTTTTTAAAAAATATTTAAACTTTAAAATATATTTATAGAAAAGTACACAAAACACATGTTCCATTTAAGACTAAGTATTCACTTGTAACTCACACATTTAGATAACCACCATCTAGGTCAACTTTTTCTTTCTTGTACCTGTGTATACAAGGATGTGATCTTTCCATAAGTAATGATAAATAATTATAATTTTTAAAATCTTAACATTTATTGACTGTTTACAATGCACCTACAGCAAGTGCTTTATTTGTGTTATTGTGTTTAGTCTTCACAACAATCCTCTGAAGTATATACTATTGTTATTTACATTTAGAAGGAAACTTGAGGCCTGCAATTCTTAAGTAACTAGCCCTAAATCACAGGGTAGTAAGTAGCAGAGCCTAGACCTTAAGTGAAGTAGCATGACACTAAAGTCAGAACTCTTGCTCACTGTGTTAAACTGTCTCTCCACTGAGTGGAGCCTAAGACTTGACCTATGTGAAAGTTAATTTAAGGAGAAAATATGTAAGAAAGTTTGAATATATCACAGAAATTCCAATTTTGGCATTTTAAAACCTTGCTAATAAAAATGTTTGACATCCTATTTATCATTTGATTTATTTGCCTTTTTTCTTCTTTTTACTCTTGCAAACATTCCTTATTAGTTAGGAGCCAGTTGGTTGGTTTCAATGAAAAATAGTAACCCATTTTCTTGAGCTTAACACATAAGCTTTATCCTATAGTTTCTAATACTAGCTGTATATATATGTATATATTTTCTCATTTGCGGATTCAGCTAGCACTAGCAAACCTGCTTCTCTCTCTGGAACCTCTTTTGGTAGAGGGTACTATCTAATAGTTCAAGCTTAAAACTTTATCCTTGACTCCCTTCCTTCACTTTTCTGTATTAGTCATCTGACGAGCCCTCGCATTTTTACTTTTATTGCCAAGCTTACTACCACTGCCCTAAGTTAGCCCCTGTCATTCTCACTCATAAAAGTGTGATAGTACACCTGGTTTTCTTGCCTCTGATATCTTCCTGCCTCAGTGTATCTTGTGGATTGATCTTTCTTTGCGTAATTTTCCTGGTAAGATTATTCCCATTGCCTTCAGGATAAAATTAAAAGTCCTTAGCATGCCACACATAATTCCACAAAAGGCCCTATTTTTTCTACCTCTCCTACCCCTACCACTTTTCCTTATAGCTCCTTTGTGCCAACCATGATATGCTAGTAGTATTTGAGATGGTGAAGTAACCAGCACAGTTTCCTCTCCATGCCTCTGTACATGCTATTCACCTATATACCTTCTTTTGCCATCTCTTTAGTGGGGCTCACTCTGGCAAACTCAGATTCCCTCATATATCTCTGGAACACCAAGATCACAATTCTGCCACATCATGCCATTCTAGCTCACAACTCTTAAGTTCTCCATAGGACCTTTCCTGGTTGACTAATAACATACCTATTACTATTAGTTCCTTTTCTTTTCCTTCTCTCTAATAATTTCCTCAGGAAATTTTCCTTTGCCTCTTTGGGATAAATTGCTGTGATGTACAACAAATTTTTTAAAAGTATGTGGGCACTGTTATGCTCACTGAGGGTAGGGACCTTGGGCTGTGACTGATGTTAGTGACCAGTATATAAGATTTAATAAATATTCTTTGAGAAGAGAAACTAGATATTATACTTGAAAACACTCTACATTTGGGAGTGAAAAGCACCCTACTGTTCTAAGATATTAATTTTTTGGGTGTTGACTTCATAGCAGTGAGTGATATTGTTGCCAAGCCCTCCTTTGACAGACTTTCCTGCTGTGATGTATTTCTGTAACATGAACCAATTCATACTTGAATGGTTAAGAGGAATGATGTTGGTTAATGCAAAATTCATTTTGGTTCCTATTTGATTCTTACCAGCACATTGATTGTTTAGCACTCCCAGCCAAGTAAGAGTGCTTGAACACAAACAATTGAAGTACAGGAACACACAGTTGCACACAGCAAGCCCAGCAGTATGAACACACTGCCCATTCACTCATGTTCTACCTCTTGGCTTCATTTAACCATATGTTCCGTCTGAAGGTGCTTATTGCTGCAGCTGTCTTTTGTATTTTCTCTTATGTATTTTCTCTTTATTCCTGATTTTGCAGAACATGAAAAATTTTTAGGAATCTGTATGCCATATAGCAGGTACACTATGATGTATTAACAGCATATAATCTTTCCTGTTTTTTGTATCTCATTGATTACTCTTTTTTAGTTGGTTTTGCCAACTCTTCTTCCTGTGCATTGAATGTGGGATTCTTGGGATTCTTGTCTGTGACTCCCCTGTATAGACCGTTTTTCTTGCCCACATTAGCAGCTCCCTTAGTTTTAACCATCATTTCTGGGGGGAGGGAGGAATTTAAATCTGTTTTAATCTGCTGTAAATTAATCACATGAGCATCACATCAGTTTGTCACGCGCAAAGTGTTTAAAGTTATGTTCTGCTTCTCTCTTTATTTTCTTTTTTGTTGTTTATGGCATCATTTGCACTGTGAACTGAACTTGAAACTTGAGAGGTTTCTTGGACTCCTTCCTCATCTTCCACATTCAGTCAGATGCTAGTCATGTATCTTGAATCTCTGTGCTGTCTCTGGATTTTGGCCCTGCCTCTGTATTCCACTGCCTCCAGCCTACTTTCAACCTTTATCACTGGGCAGTTTAAAAGTTGCCTCCGGAGTGGTATTTTCCCTCCAATTTATAAGATTTTTCAGTGAGCCTGATACCTGATTATTTCTCCAGAGTCAACTTCCACCCCCCACCCTCCATACCCCTTTAAGCTCTGGCAACACTGAACTTCTTATATGCTTATATATAATCTGGAATCCTGCCCTCCTCTGCTTGCCAATGCTATTTCTATTCTCAGAGCTATTCTGCTGACTGAATATCCTTCCCTGCCTCTTGTTGCCTGGCTAATTTCCTACCCCTCTTAAATACTCAACTCTGAGAAATCTTTCTGAGTCCCCTTCATTTTCCCAGGTTGAGTTAGGTACCCTTCTTCATTCCTGGAAGAACTCTTGAGTATATCTTTCTTATTATAGTTATGATAATATGTGTTAATTATGTTTTACCTGTTGCTCCTCCTACATTGTGAGCTTTTTGAAGACAAAAGCTATACATCCTCATTGCTTATTTCCTAGTACAGTGGCTGGAACAAAGTAAGCACTAAAATATATTTTTAATTTTTTTTTTTATTGACTTCAGAGAGAAAGGGAGAGATAGAAATATCGATGAGAGAGAATCATTGATCGGCTGCCTCCTGCACTCCCCACACTGGGGATTGAGCCCGCAACCCGGGCATGTGCCCTGACCAGTAATTGAATGAGGGCCTCCTGGTTCATAGGTCGACGCTCAACCACTGAGCCATGCCGGTTGGACTAAAATATTTCTTGAAGAAATAAATCCATACCAGATATCACCAGCCCAGTAATTTTTCTAAACTATATTTTTGAAGTGACACATTTAATCTTTTAGTGCCTTTTCCTACTGCTTCCCAAATCTAGTCTAAACTTTTTATTATGATAGGTAAGGTATTAGATTAAAACACATGAATAGTGAAATAATTTTTAAAATGTCCTTGTTTTTAATCATAAAAATGTTCTAATATGTAGAAAAAGTAAGGAGAATAATATATTAGGCCCATATATATATATCACTTAGATTTAATAAGTTACAATTTGCTGTATTTGCTTATCATTTGTTTCATCTGAATATAGCAGATATGGCATTTTATTTCTGAAGACTTAAGGCTTCTTCTCTAAATCATAAGAATGTGTTCTTGCATAAATATCACATTACCTTGACACAATAATCCTATGTAATAAAAGGCTAATATGCAAATAGACCGAATGGTGGAACAACTGGCATAACCGAACAACCAAACAACTGGTCGCTATGATGTGTGCTGACTACCAGGGGACGTGTGTGGAACATGGCGGGTGGTGGCTGCAGCAGGATAGTGGAGCAGGTGAGCGGTGGCCAAGGTGGGGCTCCAGTCGCTGTCATCAGGGCAAGCTTCTGGTGGTTACTGAAAATTCTTTGCTCCCACGCACCACAGTCCCACCTGGCACTCGCTCCTGCTGCCGGCCCTGGCCCCGCTCCCATCCACTGCCAGCACTGGCCCTGCTCACACCCACAGCCAGTGCCAGAGCCACTGCTCGTACCCGCTGCTGGTGCCAGCACCAGTCCCGATCACTTGGCACTATTAGTGGGTGCAAGTGGCAGCGGCTGGCCCTGATCACCCATGAAGGCTTCTCTACTTCCCCCTGCTCCTGAGGGGTGATTTGGGCAGTAGCTCGCACTCTTTGACAACTGGCCCCACTCGCACCCACTGCTTGCACTGGCCCCGATCGCTCCACACTGTCAGTGGGTGCAAGTGGGGCTGGCACCATCAGTGCGTGGGAGTGGCGGCAGCGGCAGGAGCGGGGCTGCCGGCAGACAGGGGATTGAGGGCCATGGTGGGAGGGCCTGGGCGTGGGCTGGGCAGGGGCATGGAGGATGGGCTGAGACTCGCCCCTGTGCCTACACAGCCTCGCGACCCACAGTTCCTTTCAAGGTGCACGAATTTGTGCACTGGGCCCCTATTTTTTAATAACATCTAATCCAGTCCATATTTTAATTTCTCCAGTTGACCCTTAATTATTATTGTTGGTTTTTTACATTTTGTCTTTAGAAGCATCATTAAACAAGATCAGATCACATTTGTTTATGTTGTTTAATCTAGAACAGGCTCCCATCATTTCTTTAATTGTAGTAAAATACAAGATTTACCGTTTTATGTATTTTAAGGGTACAGTTCTGTGGCATTAAGTACATTCACATTGTTGTGTAACCAGCATCACTTCCCATCTACAGAACTTTTTCATCTTCTCCAACTAAAACTGTTTCCATTAAACAGTAATTGCATTCTTCTTCCCCTTTGCCCCAGGCAGCTTCCTGTCTTTTTTTTTTTTTTTTTTTTTGTCTTTATGAATTTAACTACTCTAGGAACCTCATATAAGTGGAATCACATAATATTTGTCTTTTTTTGACTGGCTTATTTCACTTATCATAATGTCTTCCAGGTTCATCCTTCTTGTAACATGTGTCAAAATTTCCTTTTTATGGATGAACTGATTCGATTGCATGTATAAACCACATTTTATTTATCTATTCATCCATTGATGGATAATTGGGTTGCATTCACCTTTTGCCTCCCATTTTTTTTCAAATGCCATCAATTTGTGATGAGATCAGTGTTCTTAAATGAAGTTGAATCACAAGAAGTTACCCTTTTTGAGGTTCAAAACAGGCAAGTATCAGCAATTTCATATGGTTCAACCAAATAGAATGAATGTCCTAATTACTGAATCTGTCCATTTCTTTGTGGTGTGTCTTAACTTGTTTCTCCTATTTCTTATCACCCTCCTGATTTTCTGTATACAGGAGGTTAGTTGTAAAAGCTGGACTATCTTTAGTTAAATACTTCAATTGGTGATGCACTGTACTTCAGAATATAACCCAATAGTGATGCTAAGATTGATCAGAGGGGTCAGATGATAAAGAATAGTTTAACAGTCATGATGTCAAAGTTACTGTATTTGATGGAATGTATTTGAATTATTTGTTGAGATGTGATATAGACTAACATCTGAAGTGAAAAAGAAAAAGTAACCTGACTTCTTGGTATCCAGTAAAGGAGTTAGAAAATGTAACTTCAAAGTAAATGGCATTCTCTTTCCATGACTCACACAATTCCTAAATTGACTTTTTGTTTTCAAAGTGTAAGATTTGGCTAATATTCTCATTTCCAAGTCTCTATTTCTTTAATTTGAAGGTAAAGCAACATTAAAAATATAAGGAGGATGTAGCTGTACTTCAGGGCAGTTTTGAAAATTTTGTCAGATCCCAACATTAACAGTTGAAATATGATATGCCCAGCCACCATGGCTCAGCGGTTGAGCATCGACCTAAGAACCAAGAGATAACAGTTTGATTCCCAGTCAGGGCACATTCCTGGGTTTCGGACTCGATCCCCAGTGTGGGGCATACAGGAGGCAGCCAATCAATGATTCTCTCTCATCATTGATATTTCTAGCTCTCCCACTCCCTTCTTCTCTGAAATCAATAAAAATATATTTGAAAAAAAAGTTAAAAATAAATCATGACTATATTTACTTGAAATGTATTCTGAATGGTTGAGTTTTCTGGGTTATAAGTTTACTTGTTTATATAACAAATTTTATTTTGAAACTAGAGGCCCGGTGCACAAAAATTTGTGCACTCGGGGGGGAGGGGAGGGATGAGGGGTCCCTCAGCCCGGCCTGTGCCCTCTCGCAGTCTGGGACCCCTTGGGAGATAACGACCTGCTGGCGTAGGCCTGCTCCCGGGTGGCAGAGGGCAGGCCCAATCCCTAAGTGCAGCCCCTGGTTGAGCTCAGAGCAGGGCTGATTGGGGAGTTGGGGTGCCGCCCCGTCATGCACAGGGTAGGGCGGATTGGGAGGTTGCGATGCCACCCACAGTCACACTCAGGGTAGGGCCGATTGGGGGGTTGGGGCACCGCCCCCTGTCACACTCAAGGCAGGGTCAATGGGGAGGTTGCGGCACCACCCCGTCATGCACAGAGCAGGGCCGATCGGGGGTTGGGGCGCTGCCCCCTATCACGCACAGAGCAGGGCCCATCAGGGCGGTTGGGGAGCTG
>NW_006289082.1:1145203-1148734 GCF_000327345.1 Myotis davidii
TGAAACTCTGTATCAACTCCAGCTCTGAGATCCCGGGCTCGCTGAAAGCAGGTTTCTGGGGTTTTGTTTAACTTCTATATTTGTAACTATGTTTCAAACTGCAGGCTCAGAGGCCTGCAGCAGCAGGCGGGAACGTTGGAGTCCTCCGTCAGTGAAGCAAGTAAGCCTCATGTTAGTTTCAAGCTGCCTGGCTGCCGGCGCCATCTTGGCTGGCAGTTAATTTGCATATCACCCTGATTAGCCAATGGGAAGGGTAGCGGTTGTACGCCAATTACCATGTTTCTCTTTTATTAGATAGGAGATGCCAATGTTTCTGAAAATGTCCTATACATTTCTCTGCCTTCTTAAATAGAATATAATTTAGAAAATAACAATTATATTCTATTTAAGAAGAGAATCACCATATGCATATAGATGTTGGTTTTTGCTTTTACTTAAGTCATGCCTTCAGGATTTTAGATTTGTCAGATATTTGTCCTTAATTTCTATGCTTGTGGAGTTTTTACTCTTCACAGTTTTTTTGCCTGTTCTTCCCTTGCTCTTAGTCCGTCAGTGTTCTCTTTGTTACTGTCAGCATGTTTACTTGTAGTAGCGCCTCTCTTTTATTCTAATTTGATGCTTCATGTATCCTAGTATCCTGGATAACAGATTTATTAAACGCTTATTTAGCATTTGTTATGTGTCAGGCTGTCATTATTAATGCCAAAGATTAGAAATGTGAATAATATTGTCCTTCCTCTAGGGCAGCGGTTCTCAACCTGTGGGTTGCTACCCCTTTTGTGGTTGAACGACCCTTTCACAGGGGTCGCCTAAAACCATCCTACATATCAGATATTTACATTACGATTCATAACAGTAGCAACATTACAGTTATGAAGTAGCAATGAAAATAATTTTATGGTTGGGTCACAACATGAGGAACTGTATTTAAAGGGCCAGAAGGTTGAGAACCACTGCTCTAGGGAAATTCATTTAGTGGAAGCGACTGATACCTAAGCATATACGTAGTGTACAGCATAAGTTCTGTAATACAGTTATATAATTTGGAGAGTACTAGGAGAGATTGGAGAAAGGGAGCGACTAACTGTACCTGGAGAAATTGAGAAAGGTTACACAGATCACACTTGAACTAGGTCTTTTTTAAAATATATTTTTATTGACTTCAGAGAGGAAGGGAGAGAAAGCAACATCAATGATAGGAATCATTGATTGTCTGCCTCCTGCATGCCCTCTACTGGGAATTGAGTTCCCTCCCCACTCCCCCCAGCATGTTCCCTGACTGGAAATCAAACCGTGACCTTCATATTCATAAGTCCATGATCAACCACTGAACAACACTGGCTGAGCGTGAGCTAGGTCTTGAAGGATGTGTAGGAGTTTGCCAAGACAAAAAGAAAAATAGCATGAATAACAGTAAATATGTTATGGAGTCTTTTTTTTTCCTTTCTTTTTTTAAAAAATATACGTTTTTAATTGATTTCAGAGAAAAAGGGAGAGGGAAAGATAGAAACATCAATGATGAGAGAATCATTGATTGGCTGCCTCCTGCATGCCCCACACTGGGGATCGAGCCTGCAACCCAGGCATATGCCCTGACCGGGAATTGAACCATGACCTCCTGGTTCATAGGGCTCAACCTCTGAGCCACACTGGCTGGACTGTCATGGAGTCTTAAAGGCATGGTGTGTTCAAGCAACAGTTAATATGGTGACATTACATCCGTTCTCACTTCTTTGAGAAACAGCATTCTGATTTGGTCTTTGGAAGCTGCTCTTCTGCCATTGGATAACTCTTGGTGGCATTTATTTTTATTGATTTTTAGAGAGAGAAAGAGAGAGAGAGAGACATTGGTGGGTTGCCTTCCACATGCACCCTGACCGGGAATTGAACCGTAGCTTGGATATGTGCTCTGACTGGGAATTGAATCCACCACCTTTTGGTGTATAGGACAGTGCTCCAACCAACTGAGCCACACTGGCCAGGGCTCTTGGTGGGATTTTTAATCTTAGTACTCCTGCATCTGGTTAGTTAAGGTACCTCATCCTTTCTGGATAACACAAATTAGATCAATCAAATGCTGAACCTGCCCTTTTAATCTTGAGTGAGCTAATGCTGGGAACTAAGTGATTCATCCTGGCAGAAGTGCTATGAAGAAATCTTCCATTAATTCCTGATATCTAGACCTGTGGAGTTGCCTTCATCCTGATTTTTTTCACAGAACTGATTCTTTAGCTTTTCCTTTGGTTCTTTGAATTGCTCTATATTCTTCCAAAAAATCTTCCTGCCCCCCCCTTATTTCTTAAATTAATTGAAGTCTGTTTTTATTGTTTGCAACATAACTGAGGTGATTGTCCTGTTTTGCCCACTGGTTTCAGTGTCCAAACCAAGAAATCCTGGGCAAACCTTAACAAGTTGGTCACTCTGGTGTAATTGAAACAGTTTGGGAGTAAAGATAATGAATTTTGGGAATCAAATGTTCACATGGAAATATTCAGTACACAGCTGAAAATAATGTGTACAGAACTAATTTGTTATTTCACTCAGCAGTTATTTGAATTCTGAACTAAGTGTGGGGGTAAAAAGTGAAAATGATAACCAATAATTGTCGAACACTTAATATGTGCAAGGCACTCTGCTTATAAGAAAAACTAGAGGCCCGGTGCACAAAAATTTGTGCACTCGGCGGGGGGAGGGGGTCCCTCAGCCCGGCCTGTGCCCTCTCACAGTGTGGGACCCCTCGGGGGATGACCCCCTGCTGGCTTAGGCCTGCTCCCCAGGGGATTGGGCCTAAGCTGGCAATCAAACATTCCTCTGGCAGCCTGGCCACCCTTGGGGGATGTCCACTTGCCAGCGGAGAGCGTGCACAAAAATTTGTGCACTCGGCGGGGGGAGGGGGTCCCTCAGCCCGGCCTGTGCCCTCTCACAGTGTGGGACCCCTCGGGGGATGACCCCCTGCTGGCTTAGGCCTGCTCCCCAGGGGATTGGGCCTAAGCTGGCAATCAAACATTCCTCTGGCAGCCTGGCCACCCTTGGGGGATGTCCACTTGCCAGCGGAGAGCGCACCTAAGCTGCAGTCAGACATCCTTAGCACTGCTGAGGAGGCAGGAGAAGCTCCCACCACCATCGCTGTAATGGCAGCCATCAGCCGTTTTCAGGCTGGCCACGACCCCCGGCGATGGAAGCTCCCAGCCTCTCCTTTTTCCTTTTTTTCTTTTTATTCTGGGATTTATTTACCTTCTATAATTGATACTCTGTTGCTGTCACTGGAGCTGAGAGCCAGGATCTTGCTTGCTCCAGCGCTGAGGCCATGGCCTGCTGAAAGCAGGTATCTGGGGTTTGTTTAGCTTCTATAATTGAAACTTTGTTGCTTTCGGAGCTCAGAGCCGGGCCGCGGCAGGCAGGGAACCTTGGCTTCCATCACTGGAACAAGCAAGCCTCCTGCTCGATTCAGCTGCGTGGCTGCTGGCCGCCATCTTGGTTGGCAGTTAATTTGCATATCGCCCTGATTAGCCAATGGGAAGGGTAGCGAAG
>NW_006289082.1:1149528-1155467 GCF_000327345.1 Myotis davidii
TGTTGTGATCCTGCTGATGGACTAAAGCAGGTTTCTGGGGTTTTGTTTAGCTTCTATATTTGTTACATAGTTGCTTAAGAATTGCAGCTCAGAGGCCTGCATTGGCAGGCAGGCGGGGAACATTGGAATCCTCCGTCACTGAAGCAAGCAAGCCTCATGTTAGTTTCAATTGCCTGGCTGCCGGCCGCCATCTTGGCTGGCAGTTAATTTGCATATTGCCCTGATTAGCCAATGAGAAGGGTGTCGATCGTACGCCAATTACCATGTTTCTCTTTTATTAGATAGGATGTTTAATAATCCTCACAAATATTGCCATTATACAGATGAAGAAAATGAGTTAATTAATTTGCTTATTAAGGACATAAACTAGGAAAAGGTAGAACTGACATTTAGTCCTAGATTTGCTCCTTTAAAACCTTGTGCCCTTAATAACCATTCTCCTACTCTGCCGCAGGATTCCTTCTCAAGTATTGGCTAGACTAGTACAGAAATGATGTGAAAGCAAAGAAATACTATAATGGAATTATGTAGAGAGTACAGTGGGCACATAGAGAGAGACTCAGCAAGGGTGAGTCAAGGAAGGCTTCATGGAGATGGTTGTGTTTAAGCTGAAAGTAGAAAAATGTCTAGATATTTCTTCAGTAGTAAGTCTTAGGTGGGGGCCTGGAATTCAGAGACAGCATGATATGTTCTGGGGAACTAAAGTAATTCAGTGTCTACTGTAGGTGGAGTAATTGGGAAGTTGGATAGGATAGGCAGGGGCCAGATGGTGAAAAATCTCTTCTCTGGGGAAAATTTTAGATAGGGAAGTGAGTTTTGTTCATTAGAACTATTGCTTTGGCCCTGGCCGATTTGGCTCAGTGGATAGAGCATTGGCCTGTGAACTGAAAGATCCTGGGTTCGATTCCGGTCAAGGGCACATGCTTGGGTTGCCGGTTTGATCCCCCCTAGGGGGGCGTGCAGGAGGCAGCCAGTCAATGATTCTCTCTCATCATTGATGTTTCTCTCTCCCTCTCCCTTCCTCTCTGTAATCAATAAAAACATATATATATATATGCTATTGCTTTGGTTGTATCATAGCAGATGGGTGTGTGAGGATGAAAGCAGCCATTGACAATAGGCAAACAAATGGGTGTGACTATTCCAATAAGCTTTATTTACAAAATCAGGTAGAGGGCTAGATTTGGCTTACAATCTGGATTTGGCTCAGTCCATAGTTTGCTTACCCTGTTCTAGGATGTTGTGGACATTAGTAAAGATTTGGAAAATAGTCCAAGAAATGATTAGAGCAATTAGAATGATAATATAAATGAGGGTTTATGGGAATAAGAAGAAAAGAGGACTAGGGGATTTCTCTCACATCATTTTAGGGGACTAGTGAAAATTCCACTGTAGGAAGCTTACAGCAAGTAGTGTATCAGAACTTAGGGCAGGAGAGTTTCCTGAAAGAAGGGCAAGAGTTGCAATATCAAACTCTGCAAAGATGAGGGACATAATGAGGATCTGAAATAAGCCATTCATATTATTTGGCAATTGGGGACCACTGAGAAGTGAAAAACCCCGAAAGTGGTCGAGGCTGGAAGCTAGATTATGATCGGGTAAGGAGTAAGTTGGAGTTGAGGAAACCAGTCAGTGGACACTGAATTTAAAAATTGATAATTATAGGAAGGAGAGACCACTGGTTAGCTTGAGAAGGAGGTAGGGTGAAAAGGAGGATTTTTGTTGTTTCTTATTTCTTTAGAAGGCTGGGATTAACAACTGTTTGTAGGCTAAGTTGAAGAAACCAGAGCAAAAGAGACTTAAGGACCTGGCTAGAAAAGGAATAAATGATTGAACCTAGGGTAACTGAGGAACTGTTAGGGAATTGAAGTAAGAGATAAAAGTTCTGGTTAGTTTTGAAGGAGTCTCGGGGAAAAGGCTTGGAGAAGTACAGACAGATGTGAGGATGGGCTGCAGTAGGGTAGGGAAAGTGAAACAGATTCTTCACTTACTAGTTTTCTATTCTACTTTAATTTAAAAGTTAAATATATTTTTAAAGGGAAGAGAAGATGAAAATATAAATCATGATTCTAAATAAGTTAATTTCAGCATTCAGATATTTATAAGTTTTAGGGAGAACGTTTATAAACTGGTAATTCCCAATTAAGGCTATTATACTATTTAATGATGAAACGCAAATATACTCCTGAATGAGCATAACTTCTTTTTTTTTCTTTTTTCTTTTTTTTATTGTTTTATTGCTTAAAGTATTACAAAGGGTATTACATATGTGTCCTTTTGAGCATAACTTCTTACTTAAATTCTTCATAGAAGTGACAGTAATTTAAAATGTTTCCTCACTCCCCTTGCACAGTTTAAAGTTACTGTCATGGACTATGGTTGGTAGCAATAGTGTGGTTTTCAGTTATGCATTGAGTTCTGGAAACACTGGTTTTGCTTGAAATAAAGGAATTGATACTTGGATGTTAAAGTTCTATAGGGCTGGACATTTGCTTTTGTTCTCTAAATTTAGTGAATGTGGGGTAATACAAACAAACATCTTTATGTATCTTTTTGAGCTTTTGAAATTTTAGGAAAGTGGAATGTTTGAGAGACTTGGAGTTAAGTTAATCCAGGTTTGGAATACAATGGGGAGAAGTACATGGGCTATAGGCTGTGATTATGATCTCTGCCTTTGAGGGGCATTTAACCTAATGGGGCTTGCTTTTTTCCTTTCCTTTCCTCTTGTTTTGTTGTTTTTTTTACAGATACTGCTAACTTGATTCTAAAATTCATATGGACTTGCAAGAGATCCCTCAAATTGCCAAAACATTATTGAGAAAGAACAAAGGTGGAGAACTCATACTTAACAATTTCAAAAGTTACTACAAACCAACAGTAATCAAGACTGCCCAGTACTGGCATAAGAATAGACATATAGGCCAATGGAGTAGACTTAAAGATCTAGAAATAAATTCTTATATTTACAATAGATTTTTTTTTGTAGGTCAGTTGATTTTCAATGAAGGTGCTCAAACAGAGCAACAAGGAAAAAATAGTCTTTTCAATAAATGGTGCTGGGACAACTGGATTTCTACATCATATAAAATTGATCAAAGACCTGACTATAAGAACTAAAATTATAAAAGTCTCAGAAAAAAAACAGAGGCGTAGATCTTCATTACCTCAGATTAGGCAGTGTTTTCTTAGTATGACAGTAAAAGCCCAAGTGACAAAAGAAAATATCTAAATTGGACTTCATCAAAATTAAAATCTTTTTTGTTTCAAAAGATATCACCAAGAAAGTGAAAAGGCAACCTACAAATGGAAGAAAATATTTGCAAATCATATCCTATATAATAAAAGGCTAATATGCAAGTCAACCAAATGGCAGAACGACTGGTCACTATGACATGCACTGACCACCAGGGGCAGACACTCAATGCAGGAGCTGCCCCCTAGTGGTCAATGCACTCCCACAGGGGGAGCGCTGCTCCACCAGAAGCCCTGAGCTGGGCTCAAGGCTGGTGAGCTCAGTGGCGATGGGGGGAGCCTCTCCTGCCTCCACAATAGTGCTAAGGATATCCGACTGCCGGCTTAGGCCCGCTCCCTGTGCCCAGTGCACAATGTTGAATGTTGTGCACCAGGCCTCTAGTATTTCATAAAGGATTTGTATCTAGTATACATAAAGAACTATAACTCAAAAGTAAAAAAAGACAAATGATTCAATTTAAAAATGGACATAGGACTTGAACAGATAGCTCTCTAAAGAAATTATGCAAATAGTCATTAAGCACATGAAAAGACCCCCAACATTATTGATCACTAGGGAAATGCAGATCAAAAGCACAGTGAGATATCACTTAATGCTAAAACAAACATACAAACAAACAGACAGGTAATAACTGGTGTTAAGGAGGATATGTAGAGATTGGAACCTTTCTACACTGAAGGGATGTAAAATAGTGTAGCCACTGTGGAAAACAGTTTGGTAGTTCTCTCAAATATTAATTATAGAGTTGCCATATAACCCAGCAGTTTTACTCCTATGTGTATACTCAAGAGATATGAAACATATGTACACAAATGTTTATAGTTGTATTGTTCATAATAGCCCAAAAGTGGAAATAACCCAAGTATCCATCAGTTGATTAATGGAAAAATAAAATGTGGTATATCCTTACAATGGAATACAGTTGACCCTTGAACAATGCAAGCGCTAATGGTGTTCATATCCCACACAATTGATAATTCATTTATAACTTTTGACTTCCCAAAAACTTTATTCATCCTTCGGTATCTGCAGGGGATTGGTTCTAGGACCACCTCCCTCTCCCTCCCTCTCCCCCCCTGGTAAATACCAAAATTCGAAGATGCTCAAGTCCCTTATATAAAGGATATAAATCAGTGCATATAGTTGGCTCTCTGTATCACAGGTTCTCAGCCCTGGTGGAAAAGACTGTTTTCATTCGCAGTTTGAATCCATGGATGGGATACAGAGGGCTGACTGTGTATTTATTTGGGGAGGAATCCATGTTTAAGTGGAAAAGGGTCAAGTGTATTATTCATCATTAAAAACAAATTAGGAAATAGTAGTAGGTACACCACTCTGTATTAAAAGCCATTGAATTTGTACTTTAAATGAATGAATTTTATGGTAGTGAATTATATCTGAATAAAACTGTTATTAAAAGAAAAAGGTAAATTATACCTAATACTAGCAAAATTTACCTAATGAAAGAATTTTCAGAATGGAAAACTATAAGAGTTCTGGTTTCTAGTCATGATGCACAGTACCTTACACAGAATTACATAACAATTCTAAGACCTGGACAGAATATATTAAATTTTTCATTGAAAGGCACTGGGAAATGATCAAAAGCAGGCAGGAACTAGAGGGGGAGCCTATTCTTATAACTAATAAAATTCATGAGTTGAAGAGTTTTTGTCTGAGGATATTTCTCAATCCTCCCACTTAGGACAGAATGCTATAGCCTTATTGCCTTGCTTATCAGAGTACAGAGTTCCAGGCTGACAAACTAGGGGAGAAATTTAGGAAGATTAGGAGCTGCAAAGGGAGTGAGTCTTAAAATTTGCATGTAAGATCTGCCTAAATGTTTGGCACTCTGATATACTGTGCCTTAACTGGTGGCAGTGGTGGTGGTGATAGAGAGGTATGTGTTTAAAACTCCTTTAAGTTTTTTAAAGATATCCCGTTGTAAAGTTATTTATAAAGTGAAAAATCTCACATCCCTCCTCACTTTTTAAAATTCTAATTGATATCTAGAACTATAGATGCAATGGAATTGCAATATATTTTTTGAGGAGGTAAAAGGAATTTCCATTTTTTTTCTATTAGGTTTACTATTAAACTTTCCCACCCCTGCTATATATTTTAAATTATAGCTAGCAGACCAGTGGGACTTACAGAAAAGGAGGTTTAAATTTTTCTATTCATTCTTAATTTCCCATACTAGGCAAGAACTTTTACATCAAAATAATGCTTGGCTTCTATTCAAATAGCAAATTTAATATAATTTAATGTTCTGCTATTTAGATTCCACGTTGTGTTTTTGAAAGACCAATATTTGTAAGTTTCAAGCTCATAAGCTATATTTGTGAGGAAAAAAAGTCACTTAAGAAATGTCATCTCTTCTGGGAAATCCTTCTGATATCCTCAGAGGCAGAACTAGTTGGTGCTTCCAGAGATTACACACAATTGAATTGATACCTACAGTATAGAAAAGATTACAGAACAAACTATAGGGAGAAACCAAGATAGTGGCATAGGTAAACACCGGAAATTGCTGCCTCATACAACCACTTCAAAAATACAACTAAAAGACAAAACGGACATCATCCAGAACCACAGGAAGGCTGGCTGAGTGGAAATTCTACAACTAGAAGGAAAGAGAAAAGCACACTGAGACTCAGAGGAGGTGCAGAAGTAAAGTGCAGAG
>NW_006289082.1:1157422-1161547 GCF_000327345.1 Myotis davidii
TCAATCAGCTCCCCTGCACACCCCCCGCCCCCCGGGGATGTGCCCGCAACCCAGGTACATGCCCTTGACCAGAATCGAACCTGGGACCCTTCAGTCCGCAGGCCGACGCTCTATCCACTGAGCCAAACCGGTTTCGGCAAGATTTAATTTTTTTAAAAAAGCTGTTATAATACCAAAAAAATATATGAGAGTAATGGTTCTACTGTGATATATTGATTAATCACAAACTAGACTATGTACAGGTAGGCAAAACAATATACTGTACTATTTTAAACACCGGGTACCATTTCCGTATATTTAAAGATTAACTAGATACTAAATATACATATATTGTTTATAACCTTACTGAAAAATTACACATCATTGCATGTTTCAGAATTCATTAGAAACAAATCCAAATGACCCAGTTTTTAATATGTAGTTATCAATTGAAGCCATGGAAATATATATATGATATCTTAGAAAGGGTTTGTAGAGTGAGAAATGAATAGGCCTATAGAGCTATAGACAGAACATAGAGAAGAACAACATGCATGTATGAAGGAAGAAGGCCAAAGAGGATGGTATGGAAGTCATGGAGGTGAGAATGAATGGTTAATAGTGTTTCCTGGTAAAGATGCCACATGAGGGTAGTGTTCAATGAATAGAAGGTTGCTGATGATCTTGGGAAGAGCAATCAATGTCAATGAAATTTTGGATTGGAGTGGGCTAAATGAATGGAAGTAAAGACAATGTAGACTACTCTTTCAATCATTTTGGCTAAGGAGGACAATAGAAGAAAATGTAGGTTGAGAAAAGGCTTCAAAAAAATAAGATAAAAGAGAATTGAGGTTACTTATGATGAATAGAAATAGAGGTTGAAAATGGGAGAGGGAACACAAGAAGTAAGACCCCAGAGGAGGTGAGAGCAAAGATTGCCATCTCTTGTACTGCCTTTGTGATAGAATGGAAGAAGATGGGATGTTTGAGGCTGCAGGTGATTGGGGAGATTTGGAAAAATGATAGAAAGTTGAGGGATTTGCTACTATCTGATGCTTTCTTTTTTCTTAATAAATAGGAAGCTTGAGAGCCGCAGCCTTTGATACAAAATCTAGGGAAGCCTGGAAAGATTTCCGAACAGCATCACTTGACATTAGAGACCTAGAATCAGATAATACCTATAATAGAGGTTGTCTTTCTTCTTCTCCCCCCCCCACCCCCGCCTTGTAGCATTTAGCAACCCAGGTTTGGGAATGAGAATTGAAGTAACCCAAGGTTAGCTATTGCTAGGGCAATACGATAGAAGCACAGGAGGCAGAAGTGTTGAAGCATGAGAACTATGTAAGAAGGAAACAAAAACAAGAAGGGGTTGATAAATTGAGAGAAAATCAAGGAGGTAAGGTATTAAAGTAATCTTTGTAGACTGAAGTCAATCTGTTTAATGGCTAATTATTGGGAAATTGTTTACGCCGTAATTGGATTTAGGGAGAGTTTTTTTTTAATTTCTTTATTGGTTAAGGTATTACAAATGTATCCTCATCCCCCCATTAACCCCCAACCTCCACCCCCCACTCATGTTCTCATCCCCCTGTTGTCCATGTCCATTGGTCGCACTAATACTCTCATCCCCCTGTTGTCCTTGTCCTCTAGGGAGAGTTTTGCTGTTAGAGTAAGATTCCTAAAATTAGAGAACGCTGATACATATTGTTTAAGGGAAAATCTACCCATTTCATATTAAAATGTTGAACATTTCAAAGTTTTTGAATGAAATGTAAAGCATTAAAAATTTATCCTAGTTAGACTGGTCAGCCTCTTGAACTGGGTTGTTTGAAGGGGTTGTTGAAGACACCAGGGATGTTGTCAGGACTTGGTTTGGAGAGGAAGATGGAGCCAGCTGCCTGAGTCTTCAGTGAGTATTAAGGAGATGGTGACAGAAATGAGAATGACACAAGGTGATCTGGTTAGATCGCGGTGATGTTGAGGTGGTACAGAGATCAGTGAGATGTTGGCCTTGACACGTACAGAATATGGGAGCATCGTTAACAATGGTGATGAAGATAGCTAATGTTTATTGAGGGCTTTCTATGCCAGGCACTGCCCCTTTTGTAAACACTTAGCATGAACTTGATTCAGTTGTCTCAGTAACCCTCTGAGGCATTATCTTTATTTTGTAAATAAAGAAGATGAGGTAGAGGGACCACTAACTATCATAAAGTTTTCATGTGGGGAAACCAGGGTTTAAAACTAGACTGCTGACTCCAGAGCAGATGTTCTAATTATAATGCTGTGCCATCAACAGTACACTAAAGTAATTTTTCCAATATATATGTATTTGATATGTCTGTGATAGTTTACATCGTTTATAAGTACCTTAGAGGAAAATTGTTCATTAGGATTTTTTGATGCTTTCTAATTTGATGGTGACTGTGTTATTACATATTTTATGTAAGTGTCAGCCTTAGAGTGGTGATTCTTCAAAGTGTGATTCCTGGACCAGACACATCACTATCAGTATCATCTGGGATCTCGTTTAAAACAAATTCTTAACCTTCACCCCAGTCCTGCTACTTGAGAGACTCTGGGAATGAAGCCTAGCAGATTGTGTTTTAACAAGCCAGTTATTCTGATGCAGGTGAAAGTTTGACAACCACTAACCCAAGTAAAGTAGTGTGAGAAGGTGAGTGAGAATTTGAATTAGACCAGGGGTGGGCAAACTTTTTGACTCGAGGGCCTCAATGGGTTCTTAAACTGGGCCGGAGGGCCGGAACAAAAGCATGGATGGAGTGTTTGTGTGAACTAATATAAATACAAAGTAAACATCATTACATAAAAGGGTACGGTCTTTTATTTTGTTTAGTTTTATTCATTTCAAACGGGCCAGATCCGGCCCACGGGCCGTAGTTTGCCCACAGCTTAATTAGACACTGGAATGTTATTGGGATTGTCAGTGTTTTTTGGATCCTGATGTGTGAATTGAAATCTGATGAGGAATTAGTAGTATTAGTGTATCCTTTGCATGGTAGCAGTTTAGTATGTTGATGCTACGTGCGGGCACACACATAGAGTGCAATTGAAACTTTGTGGCCCATGCGCAGAAGTTGGTATTTTGTGGAAGAGCCACACTCAAGGGGCCAAAGAGCCGCATGTGGCTCACAAGCCGTAGCTTGCCAACCACTGGTCTAGGAGATCCATCTGCCACCAGAACTACGATTCCCAGCATTCCTGGTGCTCCCTGCGCTCTGGGCTTCTGCTTCTGGTCCTGGGGCTGCCATCGGAACTACTATTCCCAGAATTCCTGATGCTCCCCACACTGGGAGTGACCAAGGGAGCCATGGCCCCCCCAAGCCTCCGGCTCTCCTACTCTGCTCTCCACCTGGTGACTGAGGAAGCCACGTCCCCCCAAGCTGCCAGCTCTCCCCCGTGTATGCAAATTAACCTGCCATCTTTGTCAGGATAATTTGCATATTCACTCCTGATTGGCTGGTGAGTGTAGCAAACGGATGGTCAATTTACATGTTTCTTTTTTATTATATACTGAGTGGCCAGATTATTGTCACGTAAAATAGCATCTTAGAGAAGTTCATAAAAAAAACTAATATATAATTTGCAAACTATTATAATCACGCTGAAGTTGCTAGAGGGCCAAACCATTATAAATAGGGAAGCAGGTTGTTTGCCACGACAGTAGAAGTGATGTTTTTCTGAAGATATGGGTAAACAATACAATTTAACAGCCTTTGAACATGGGATGATTGTTGGCGCTCGGAGCCATGGAGCAATATCAGCAAAACAGCTGAATTCGTTAAATGTTCAAGAGTAGCTGTTGTTCAAGTGTTTAAAGACTAGACTGTCAGCCAGAAATCTGGGTCTGAACATGTGAATTGTGGCCGCCAGTGACTAGTCAATGTTAGGGCAGAATGGAGAGTGGCAACACTGGTACAAGACAACAGAAGGGAAACAGTGCATCATTACTGCAGATCTGAATCAGGGATCCTCTCAAATGATCTCTGAATGCACTATTCGCCGTACACTGTATTGTATGGGATATGGAAGCTGAAGGCTTGTTCGAACACCTTTGCTGTCTGCAGTTACCAAGATAAAACGTCTCCAGTTCGCACAGGAACACAAGGATTGGACAGTCGAGGA
>NW_006289082.1:1161921-1163779 GCF_000327345.1 Myotis davidii
GGATGGATGGGGGGGCCGTGGTAAAAGATTAAACAAAGATATCATATGTATACTAGAGGCCTCATGCCCAAAAATTGTGCACTGGGGGGGAGGGGGTGTCCCCCAGCCCAGCCTGCACCCTCTCCAATCTGGGACCTCTCAGGGGATGTCCGATTGCTGGCAGTTTGACATCCCTCTCATAATCTGGGACTGCTGGCTCCCAAATGCTTGCCTGCCTGCGACCTGATTGCCTCTAACTGCTTCTGCCTGCCAGCCTGATCACACACTAACCACTCCCTGTCAGCCTGATTGATGCCTAACTGCTCCCCTGCCAGCCCGATCACCCCCAACTGCCCTCCCCTGCTGGCCTGGTCACCCCAACTGTCCTCCCCTGCAGGCCTGGTCGCCCTAACTGCCCTCCCCTGCCGGCCATCTTGTGTGTTGGACTGATGGTCAATTTGCATATTACCTCTTTATTATATAGTGTGTGTATGTGTGTATATATATATATATGAGCTGAGTTGCATATCAAATTAAAAACTAACTACTTCTCTTTGCATTAACTTCACAGTAACTCCTTACAGGTGACAATAAATCCAGTGTTGATAACTCAGGGCCAACTTCCTGCCCCAGGAAAGTACATTCCTTCACCCATAGAAACCCCAGGAGAAAACCAGGGCCACTTGCCACATCTCTAACTGCCATGGCTACTGGTGTGGCTCAGCCCTGCCATTTGTTGGTCGCACTCGGATCATCAAGCGCATCAAGCTGACTGTGAGGTCCCATTGGTCCTGGAGAAAGTCTGGGGTCAGGGGCAGGACAATCAGAAACAGCGGTCCCCTTCACCCAGCTCTCTGGCCTGTGGGTAGCCCAAGAGGCCACCCACACACGGAGAGAGCCTCCCAGTGCGTGCAGGGATATTTGCTCCATCTGTCCACTTGCCTTTCACTGCAGATCAGGCAGATGAATAAATACATTGTGTCGTCAGGAGAAGAAAAAAACTTGGCGAGACTCTATCCTCAGTGCCACTCCCACAGCACATGTGGTCTAGGGGAACCAGGAGTCTGCAGGCAGTTCTACTACCTCCAGAACCCCCAGAACCTGGGGTAGTCCCCCACTTTGCCCATTCTCTTGTCACAGCCACTGAGATTCCTGCTCCAAGGTTTGCTTGGTGAGCAGGCAGGCAAGGTAGGGTGACTCCTTCAACCACAAATGCAGCACCTTCCACATTGTAGGGGCTTCAACCTCCAAAGGCTAAGTAGTGTTATTTTCCTTCCTTTAAACATTTATAAATTATGTAATTTGGTATACAAAAAATAGTTGATGTAGATACAAGTTTTGAAGCAATAATAAAACAAATATCCATTAATCCAGTCCAGTTAAGAACCAGAACCAAAGCTGCCTGTGTTTTCCTTTCTGATCCCATCCCTTGTTTCTTTCCAGAATTGAAATCCACTGTCACAATTATGTGTAAATCATTACTTTGCTTTTCTAGATTTACCATACTTGTTTGTATCCTGAAATAATATATACTACTAGAGGCCCAGCGCATGTAGGGTCCATGTTCACCATCCCTCAATGCCTTGCACACTCTGTGGACGCTACTGGTGCCCTGCAATGCTCCAGGGATGCTGCTGGCACCCTGTGACGCTCTGTAGATGCTGCCAGTGCCCCACAACGATTTGCCAGCACCCAGGGGTGGGGGTGGGGGAAGGGCAGGACTCAGACTCCGCTGCGTGCGCCAGTGGGATCCCAGTTTTGCCGTGTGTGCTAGCGGGACCCCAGACCTTGCCGCAGCGACAGGCCTTGCAAGTTCATTTGTGCCTGTCTGGTCCCCATTCCTTTCTCCCCAGTGTTGAGTGTCTGAGCTGTTGGCTGC
>NW_006289082.1:1163809-1167326 GCF_000327345.1 Myotis davidii
GTAACAGCTTACCTTCTTCCTCAATTCCTCTCGCAACTTGTGCCCTTCCCCTGTGTGCCGTCTCCTCCCGCTGCTGGACTTGTGCGGACTTGTGCATTCTGCCCCTGCGGTGGGAGCACATCCGCTCGCCACCTGGGGACCTGCGCTGCGCTCCCTGCCCGCCCAGCGTCCATCCCCTGCACTCTCTTCGCCATGCAGCCCTGCCTGCCCGCCTTGCTGTGATCAGAGCCTGTGGGCTGCAGGACCCATCAATGCACCTCCTGGCTTACTGGCCATTGGTCATTACAGCATTACAACCACTGGGTTTTTATTATATAGATTTAGTTTTGCTTGGTTGTTTGATAAAAATAATATGAAATAGTAATACCCTATATAATAAAAGGCTAATATGCAAATAAGCCAAATCGCAGAACAACTGAACAACCGGTTGCTATGACGTCCACTGGCCACCAGGGGGCGTTCACGGAATATGGCGGGTGTCGGCTGCAGTGGGATGGTGGAGGAGGTGAATGAGCGCTGGTCGCTGTCATCTGGGTGAGCCTCTGGTGGTTACTGAAAATTCTTTGCTCCTGTGCGCCTCAGTCCCGCCTGGCACCTGCACCTGCTGCCAGCACCAGAGCCGCTACTCGCACCTGCTGCTGGTGCCCAGTGCTGGTCCTGATTGCTCTGCGCCGTCAGCGCATGAGAGCAGCGGCGACTGGAACGGGGCTGCTGGCAGACAGAGGATGGGGGCGGCAGCAGGAAGGGCCAAGCGGAGGCGCAGAGGATGAGCCAAGACCTGCCCCTGTGCCTATCACAGCCTTGTGGCCCACAGTTCCTTTCAAGGTGCACAAATTTGTGCACTGGGCCCCTAGTTTATAATATACAAAGTGAAGTTTTAAATTTTGTTCATGTTACATGACATTTCTGGATTCATTCATGTAGCTCTGCCTCATTCATCTACGTTCCTGAGTAATAGTTATATATCACAATTCGCTTATTTTCTTTTGAATGAACATTTTAGTTGCTTTCAAAGTTTTTTGTTTTTTGCTTGTGAACCAATAATGCCAGAAACCACTTGTATATGTCTCATGGTGCATATATGCAACAGTTTATGTGGGATTTACACCTTGAAGTAGAATTGTTGTGTCCTTGGGTATTTTGCACTTCACCAGATTTTGCTAAGTTGTTTCCCAAAAATGGTTGTACTAACTGACCTTTTTACCAGTTGTTCTTCATCTTCATGAACACTTGATGATAGACCTATTAATGTTTGGCAGTCTTAAATGCAAAGTGATATCTCATTGTCTCAATTTGCATTTTCCTGATTAATAAGGTGGCCCACCTTTTCATGGTGACTATTTATTGTTTTATCTTCTATCAAATGCCTTTTGTTGTCTTTCTCCTATTTTTTTTCTATTGTCTTATTGATGTGTAAATACTTCATATATTCTGGGTAGTCTCACTATCCCTGCTTGAGATATCTTTGTCTTTTCACTTTCTGTGAAAAGAACAGGAATTCTAAATTTAATGGAGTTACACTTTTGGTTTTAGCATTATGTCCTACTTAAGAAATCTTTCTCCACTCACATCAAAGTGATATTTTTCTTTAAAAATTTAAAGTGTTGCTTTTATGAGTTTACAAACAATCTGGAATTGATTTTTATGTATGGTAATATGGTAGGTATCCTTTTTCGTTCCTCCCACACACACATGGTTAATTATTTGGCCCAGCTCTGTCTTTTCTCCAATGGTCCGCAATACCATCTCCATCAAATTTCATATATATGCTTACAGCTAAACATAATTAATAAATAGTAGTAACTTACTGTTAAATATCCAGTCATTACTCAGGTTTCCCCAATTATACATAACACATACACACACACGTACATGAGAGTATAAAACACATTATTGTTTGTTTGGGGTCAGTATCCAAATAAGGTCCATTTATTGTGATTGGTTGACATATCTCTTAAATCTCTTTAAATCTGTTGGCTCCCACTCCATTTCCTAAGCAACCCTTCCCTCTATTTTTGCTTTGTTGCTTTTTATTAGAGAAATAGGGTTGTTTATCCTGGATTTTGCTGGTTGCAGCACCATGGTGTTCAGTATGTTCTCTGTATTTTTTTGTAAATTGGTTGTCATAGGGGCATGGTATGGTTAATTACTTAATTTGCCCAAACTGATTTCTAGGTTGTATTTTATATTTCTTTTTTAAAATTTGTTAAGATATAATTCACATACATTTCCACATGCCATACAGTTCACTCATTTAAAGTGTACTCAGTGGTTTTTAGTATATTCATAGAGTTGTGCAGCTATCATCACAATAAATTTTAGAATGTTTTCATCACCACAGAAAGAAACTGTATGCCCTTTTAGTAGTCCATCCCATTCGTTCATCCTTCCCAACTATACAACCAGACCTGAGCAACAACTAGCCTACTTTCTTTCTCTTTAATTTGCCTGCTTACGACATTTATGTAACTAGAATCTTATATGTAGGGTTTTGTGACTGCCATCTTTCACTTAGGATACTGTTTTTAAGGTTCCTGCATATTACTAGTACGTGTCAGTTCTTCATTCCTTTTTATTGCTGAACTAGTGGCCTGCTGCACGAAATTCGTGCACATTAAAAGGGAATTAATTAGCGGAAATATTTTAATATTGCTATTTGCCCTTTCTCTATAATAGAAATGTCAGCGATGAAAGAAAATTAGTAAAATGTTTATGAAAATCTCCCTCCTGTCAGAGTCTAGGGCGTGCCATAGGAACCAAAGTCAAGTCCCCGCCCACCTGCGCGCACTTCAAAATTGCGCGAGACCCAGACCCGGCCGGCCCACCTCCCGTCAAGCCCCGCAGGGCAGGGGGCGCAGCCTCAGGTCCCTCGGCCCTGGCGCCAGGGTGGAGGGCATGGCCTCAGGTCCCTCAGCACAGCCTCAGGTTCCCCAGCCCAGTGCAAGAGCACAAGGGCATGATAACTATTTGCATATTAGCTCTTTATTATATAGGACTAGGGGCCTGGCGCACGAAATTCGTGTCTTTGAAAGGATAAACAAGATTGACAAACCTCTAGCCAGACTCACCAAGAAGCAAAGAGAGAGGACCCAAATAAACAAAATCAGAAACGATAAAGGCGAAATAACAACAGACCCCACAGAAATACAAATGATTGTTAAAAAATACTTTGGACAGCTCTACTCCAACAAACTAGACAACCTGGAGGAAATGGATAAATTCCTAGAAAAATACAACATTCCAAAACTCAATCAGGAAGAATCTAAAAATCTCAAAAGGCCAATAACTATGGAGGAAATCGAAGCAGTAATCAAAAAGCTTCCACCAAACAAAAGCCCAGGGCCAGATGGCTTCACAGGAGAGTTTTACCAAACATTCAAGGAAGACCTAAAACCTATCCTCCTTAGACTATGTCAAAAGATCCAAGAGGAAGAAATACTTCCCAGCTCATTCTATGAAGCCAACATCACCCTAATCCCAAAACCAGATAAAGACAATACAATGAAAGAGAATTATG
>NW_006289082.1:1167481-1168061 GCF_000327345.1 Myotis davidii
TAGAGGCGTGACCCCCATCACCCTCCCATCGCTGGATCGGCCACTTGCCCAGGCCTGACACCTACGCCAGAGAAGGGGACCCTCATCTCCCCCCGATCACTGGCTCTGCCCCCACACCCAGGCCTGATGCCTCTGGCCCAGGCGTCAGGCCTGGGCAGGGGACCCTCATCTCCCTCTGATTGCCAGCTCGGACCCCCTCCCCACCCAGACCTGACGCCTTGGCTAGAGGCGTGGACACTCAACACCCTCCGATTGCCGATCAGCCCCTTGCCTAGGCCTGATGCCTCTGCCAGAGGTGTCAGGCCTGGGCAGGGGACCCCACCTCCCCCTGATACCGCCTTCTGGGCAGCTTCTGGGGTTGCACACGGGGGCCTGAATGGCGGCTCTCACGCTAGTGGCTGCGCTGTCCTGCCCTGCTTGCAGTATGCAAATTAGCCATCATCTTTGTTGGTTAATTTGCATATCACGCTGATTAGCCAATGGAAGGTGTAGCAAAGGTACAGTCAGTTACCACGTTTGTCTATTATTAGGTAAGATGATATTGCATCACATGGATATACTATATTGTATTTATCCATTC
>NW_006289082.1:1169895-1171790 GCF_000327345.1 Myotis davidii
TGCTAATTTAGCCTCTTCCTGAGGCTACCCAGCAGGAGCGACGGAGAGATCCGCAGATTCCTCTTCTTTGTTTGGGGTTTGGAGGTGCCCAGATGAGGCCCAGCTGTGAAGCAATGCAAGCTGCTGTGGGGCCTTGGGCCTTCTTTTGGGTGTTCTGGGTCTCTCTGACCCAGTTTGATAGGAATTTTCAGATTGCAAAAGGCCAGGCCTTTCATATGCAAAAGCCTCTGAGCACAGCTTGGGTGGGGTTGGGTCTCAGGGGATCAACAGGGTGGAACAAGCAGCTATGGCTGCTCCTCAGCCCTACCCTAAGAGGCCCCGCATCTCAGAGTCCCAGTAATTGCTGCAAGTACCTCTGAGAGAAAGCCTCCCTCGAGTTCCAACCGATGCCAGACAGTCCAGTTCCTCCCTGTATGAGTCTGGGTCCCCAGAGACTCGCCCAGAACTGGAGTTCAGAGTCATCTGGAGCTTGAGACTCCCTCCCGACTGGAAAAGACAACCATGTCCTCAGTTGCCAGCCCTTTCCACATGTGCCTCCGTACCTCTGCACTTCCGTACCTCCTCTGAGTCTCAGTGTGCTTCTCTCTTTCCTTCTAGTTGTAGAATTTCCACTCAGCCAGCCTTCCTGTGGTTCTGGATGATGTCCGTTTTGTCTTTTAGTTGTATTTTTGAAGTAACCACTGCGAGGCAGCAATTTCCGGTGTTTACCTATGCCACCATCTTGGTTTCTCCCCTGGTCTAATTGTTTAGATTTCGATTTCTCTGATGGTTAATTATGTTGAACATCTTTTCATGTGTGTATTGGCTATTTGCTTGTCTTTGGATAAGATGAATGATCTATTCAGATTATTATTGAATTGTAAGGGCCCATTATTTATACTAGATACAAATCCCCGATCCTTTGATTTGCAGATCCTTTTTCCCATTCCATGCGTTAGATTTTCACTTTTTTGAGTATTTTATATTTCTGTTAGGTGGTACATAATGTCCAGTTTTTTGTGTGTGTGTGATATTAAAAACCATTTGTGATCATTGCCTAGATCAGTTGTGGGCAAACTACGACCTGCGGGCCGGATCCAGCCCGTTTGAAATGAATAAAACTAAAAAAAAAAAAAAGACTGTACCTTTTTATGTAATGATGTTTACTTTGTATTTATATTAGTTCACACAAACACTCCCTCCATGCTTTTGTTCCGGCCCTCCGGTCCAGTTTAAGAACCCATTGTGGCCCTTGAGTCAAAAAGTTTGCCCACCCCTGGCCTAGATCCATTAATTTATTAACTTTTGTAAAATGGTGGTATTTAAAATCTATCATTCCTTTATTAGACTTCTGAGTTTGAAGTTAATATTTTTTCAATATATTGAAGATATTTCTTACTGCCTTGTGGCTTCCATTGCTTTTTAGGGGTCAGCTTCATCATTAATACCTTGAAACATGATTACCTGTTGGTGGCCATCTCAAGTAGCAGCACAATACCCTTTAGGAGTTTTTTGTTTTGTCTTGTTTTTTTGACACAGAGCTACAGTTTTCTGACTATATCACAACTTGAAAGAGCAATTTTATATTTCTACTAGAGGCCCAGTGCATGAATTCGTGCACGAGTGTGGTCCAGCCGGCCTGCCTCAATCAGGGCCGGGAGGAGGGGCTGCGGGCGGTTGGCCATCTGGCCCCACCCCCTGGTTGAACTCCCAGTTGAGCTCCTAGTTGAGAGGACAGTTTGTATATTAGCCTTTTATTATCCTATCTAATAAAAGACAAAAATGGTAATTGGCATGCGACCAATACCCTTTTCGTTGGCTAATCAGGGCTATATGCAAATTAACTGCCAACTCAGATGGCAGTTAACTGACAACAAAGATGGCGGTTAATTTGCATATGTAGGCACAATGCAGGG
>NW_006289082.1:1172470-1173341 GCF_000327345.1 Myotis davidii
TAAAAGAGGTCCCCTGCCCAGGCCTGGGCAAGGGGCCGATCCTGCGATTGGAGGGTGATGGTGGTCAACGCCTGAGGGCTCCCAGTATGTGAGAGGGGGCAGGCTGCGCTGAGGGACACTCCCCCACACACACACACCAAGTGCACGAATTTCGTGCACCAGGCCCCTAGTATAGGATAATCTCCTACCTCCTCCCCACAAAATATCTATACATTTGCTTTAGTTATTATACTTAGAAAAACATAGTTAGTAGCCCTGGGAAGAAGTATATAAATATCTGCATTCCAGATAATTTTTTTGAAACAGGTTTATTGAGGTATAGTTTGTATACCATACAACTCACTCATTGTTAGTTTAATTTTAGTAAATTTTTATAGTTGTGCAATCATCACCTATCCAGTTTTCCATCATCCTAAGTTGTGTCCTTTCCTGAAGTTATTTTTACTATAGATATTCTTAACCTGGAGTTGACAAAGGCTTCTGATGGATCTAGAGCAGTGGTTCTCAACCTTGGCTGCACATTAGAATCACCTGGGAATCTTTCTAAAATCCTGATTTCTGGGCCTCACCCTCCGGAAATTCTGTTTCTTTGTTATTGGGTGGGGCCACAACAAAGATTCCCAGGCAATTCTAATGTGCAGCCAAGGTTGAGAACCACTGCTCTAGACATTGTTGTTTGAACATGCCAATTGTTCTCCCATCTCCTTGTCATTCCTTCCTCCCAGAAGAGCCTTTGGGTTTTTCCTCTATAAGTTTCCTCCCAGAAGAGCCTTTGGGTTTTTCCTCTATAAGTTGAAATTAGACAGATAGATAGATCTCCTCACTTGCCCTCATTCTCACAGTCAAAAATATCTTTCCTTCCTCAGATCTC
>NW_006289082.1:1175728-1180558 GCF_000327345.1 Myotis davidii
TTCTATATATGTGTGTGTGTGTGTGTGTGTGTGTGTGTGTGTGTATGTATTTGTGTGTATTTCATTGTCATATGGTTCTAAAGCCAGTTACAGTGTTCTAAGCTCTTCACCCTTTTCCTCCCTATTCATGTATATTTATGTGTAAAATAGTTTTATGCGATTTTTTTTTTAGTTTGGTATTTTGTAAAGTTATTTTTGTTACAGTGGTTAACTTTATTTAGTACCCTCTCTTTTAATTATTATCTATTGATTCCCTCTTATGTGCATTATTGAAATTGGTTGTGACCTCTTCTTCCCCTCTTCCTTAGCATCTGGTGTGAAGTATATCCTTTAAAAAAAAAAATTGGCTTGACCCTGGCCAGTGTTTCTCAGTGGTTAGAGTGTTTGCCCAACCTGCACACTGAAGGGTCCCATGTTTGAGTCCCAGTCAAGGGCAAGAACCTGAGTTGCAGGTTACATCCCCAGCCCAGTCAGGGCATGTGCAGGAGGCATGTGTCTTTCTCACATAGATGTTTTTCTCTTCCTCCTTCCCTTCCACTCTCTCTAAAATCAATGGAAAATATATCCTCAGATGGGGATTAATAAAATAAATATATTAATTTAAAACTGGCCTTTATTTTACAATGATTGTAGAGTCATATGCAGTTGTAAAATATAATACAGAGAGATCCTATGTACCCGTTACTCAGTTTCCCCCAATGATAACATCTAGAGCCACTATAGTAAAATGTTGATATTTATACAGTCAAGATATAAAACATTTCTGTCACCACAAGGATCTTTTATGTTGCCATTTTGTGGCCATATTCACTTCCTCCACCCTTACCCATCCTTAACCTCTGGCAACCACTAATCCCTATTTCTATAATTTGGTTATTTCAAAAATCTATAATAATAAAAGTGTAATATGCTAATTAGACCAGACAGCTGAACGATCTTCTGGATATCATTCCGGACGTCCTTCCGGATGAAGCCACAGCAGCAGGGACCAAGGTAGAGTCGTTAGGGGTTATCAAGCAGGCAAGTGAGCAATTAGGGGTGATCAGGCAGGCAGGCCAGTGGTTAGGGGCAATGAGGCAGGCACAGGTGATTGGGGGCAATCAGGCAGGCAGGTGAGTGGTTAGGGGTGATCAGGCAGGCAGGAGAGTAGTTAGGTGCAATCATTCAGGCAGGCAAAGGCAGTTAGGGGTGATCAGGCAGGCAAGCAGGCCAGTGGTTAGGAGCCAGCGGTTCCGGATTGCGAGAGGGATGTCTGACACCATACATAAATATTACAATACTAGAGGCCCGTGCATGAAATTTGTGCATGGGAGGGGGGCGGGGGGCGTGGAGGGAGAGGGTGTCCCTCAGCCCAGCCTGCACCCTCTACAATCTGGGATCCCTGTCACAATCCGGGACTGCTGGCTCCCAACTGCTCGCCTGCCTGCCTGCCTGATTGTGATACCATCCCCAGCCGCCCTCCCCTGCTGGCCTGATTGTCCCTAACAGCCTCTGCCTTGGCCCCCACCAAGATGGCTTTGGGAGGAAGTCGGACGTCTGGAAGATGACCGGTCGACCCGATCTAATTAGCATATTACCCTTTTATTAGTGGTTCTGATTGGTCAGTTTCGGTGCCAGTCACCGTCAAAAGCTCCACCTCCAAGGCAGCCATTGGCTCCTGGCACTTCACCCAGATTTGGTTCTGATTGGTCAGTTTCGATGCTAGTCAGCATCTCTGGGCCTATCTCTAGGCCTGATTAAAGAGGTGGTGCTGATCAGCAGCCCCTGCTGAGGCCTGAAGAGAAACAGAGGCGGGGCTGCTGGCGAAGCTAGGAGAGAAAGAGAAAGGCAACAGCTGATCAACAGCTGTGACAGAGGCTGCAGATCAGACCCTGCCTCTCTCTCTGCATGCCTCTCTCCGGGCCTGATCCGCAGCCCCTTCACCAGTCAGTGCTGGGTCACTGCGCCAGCACCGGCTGCAGTCAGTGCTGGGTCGCCACAGCAACCCAGCACTGACTTGCGATGTTTGGTCGAGCCTGCGGTTGTTACGGACCTGGCTCTTTATAGATACAGATTTGATTCCCCACTCTCCTAGTTTGTAGTGTTTCTGCTGAATAACCTGATGATATCTTAATGGGGGTTCCTTTATAGCTTATAGTCTTCCTTGGCTGCTTTGGCTGTTATTAACTTTTGACAGCTTTAATATAGTGTGCCTTGGAGCAGGTCTTTTTGCATTGAGATAATTAGGTGCTCTGTTAGTATCTTGGATTCGAGGGTCCAGCTCTTTTTATAGGTATGGGAAGTTCTCATCTATTATTTGTTTAAATAGGCTCTCTGTTCCCTTCTCCCTCTCTTCTTCTGGTATACCATTATTCTTATATTTTTCTTTGTAATGGAGTCAGAATGTTCCTGTAGAGTTTTTTGGATATTTTTTTACTCTCAGTTTTCTCTCTTCTACTTGAGTCATTTGTAGATTTGTAGATTTCTATCTTGAAGATCAGTAATTCTTTTTTCCATCTAAGTCTGCTCTATTTCCTAAACTCTCTCACTCATTCTTCATCTCATCTGTTGAGTTCTTCAGCTCTAGAATTTCTGTTTTGTTATTTTCTATGGTGTTATGTTAATCTCTTTGATAAAGTTCCGAGCTTGTTGGACTGCCAGAATTTTCTTGTATCTCACTGAGGCTTTTTTCAGAACTGCAATCTTGAATTCTTTGTCATTTAATTGGCAGTCTTCCATATCTTTACGTTTATTTTCTGGAGATTTTTAATTTTCTTTCTAAACTACCGTGCTACCTTGCTTATTCACGGTAGTTGATGGGTTATTTCTCAACCTGGGCATTTGAGGGATTGAAATTTTTTTTCAGTACGTGATGTTTTTAACCATTCAGTAGGTTAAGTGGAAATATTTCTTTTGTTTTCCATTAGATGGTGTTGTAGTGCAACAAAGTCTTCTTATGGCATGGGATTTGACCCCAGTTCTTCACTGTTACTCATTTTATAAAAGGCTTTCCTGAACTTTTCAGAGCAATGGATGGGTCAGGATAGTTTCTGTAGCTTTACCACTATAGACCTCCTTCTGTTGTTTATTGCAAAGTGATAAAAGGAAAGATGGCTTCCTGTTTTTTGAGATTTGGCTTTGTCTCACTAACCCACTTTTACCTAGACCCTCTGTTTCCTTTCCCACACAGTGTGCCTGTCTTGCTTACTCCCAGAAGTTTCTTTTAAGTTGAACACTTTCACTTTGTCCAGGAAGGGGAACTTTATTTTTGAGTCTAAGTTCATCATACCTTACAATGTTGGCATGTGCAAAAGGTCCTTTCCATTTGCAGCTATTAAACTAGAGCCTGGTGCATATCTTGCACAGGTGGGGTCCCAAGTGGGGTGGGGGGGACCAGGATGCGATCAGCCTCCGGGCAGGCAGTGGGGTGCTCTTGCTGGCCCGGGATTCGGATCTGTCCCCCTGACTTTCATGCCGGTTGTGGGGAGCCATCTGGTGGTCGCTTTTATATTGTTTCTTACTTGCAGAGCATCTAGGGAGGGTAAGTGGCCACGGTGCCCGAGCCGACTTCCAGGAGGCCGGCAGCCCTGTTGGGATCATGCTGGTAGCACTAGTCTGTCAGTGTCGGGCCTGTTCTCCGGAGATTGGACCTGCAAGACTACTGAGGGTGTGAGTGGCTGCCGCCAGGCTGGTGGGCCTCTGGGACTGGTCTCACCTGAGCACCGCTCCTGCTGTGGGAGCACACTGACCACCAAGGGGTAGCTCCTGCATTGAGCATCTGCCCCCTGGTGGTCAGTGTGCATCATAGTGACTGGTCATTCCGGTCGTTCAGTCGTTCAGTAGCTTAGGCTTTTATATATATATATATATAAACTAGAGGCCCGGTGCACAAAAATGTCTGCACTCGGCGGGGGGCGTGTTCCTCAGCCCGGCCTGTGCCCTCTCGCAGTCTGGGACCCCTCAGGAGATAACGACCTCTTGGCTTAGGCCTGCTCCCTGGTGGCAGAGGGCAGGCCCAATCCCTAGGTGCAGACCCTGGTCAGGCTCAGAGAAGGGTTTTAAGGTAAAATGAGGTCTCACCCCGTCATGCACAGAGCAGGGCGGATTGGGAGGCTGCAATGCCACCCTCAGTCACGCTCAGGGTAGGGCCGATTGGGGGGTTGGGGCACCGCCCCCTGTCACACTCAAGGCAGGGCTGATGGGGAGGTTGCAGCGCCACCCCCTGTCACGCACATAGCAGGGCCAATCAGGGGGTTGGGGTGCTGCCCCCTGTCACACATGTGCATCATTGACGGGTCATTCCAGTCTTTCAGACGTTCAGTAGCTTAGGCTTTTATATATATATATAAACTAGAGGCCCGGTGCACAAAAATGTCTGCACTCGGCGGGGGGCGTGTTCCTCAGCCCGGCCTGTGCCCTCTCGCAGTCTGGGACCCCTCAGGAGATAACGACCTGCTGGCTTAGGCCTGCTCCCAGGTGGCAGAGGGCAGGCCCAATCCCTACATGCAGCCCCTGGTCAGGCTCAGAGCAGGGCCGATTGGGGAGTTGGGGCGCCTTCCCCTGTCATGCACAGAGCAGGGCAGATCCGGAGGTTGCGATGCCACCCCTAGTCACGCTCAGGGTAGGGCCGATTGGGGAGTTGGGGCACACGCCCTCCCCCCCGTCACACTCAAGGCAGGGTCGATGAGGAGGTTGTGGCGCCCCCCCCTGTCATGCACAGAGCAGGGCCATCACGGGGATTGGGGCTCCGTACCCTGTCACGCACAGAGCAGGGTCGATCAGGGGGTTGGGGAGCTCCCCCCGTCACATACAGAGCAGGGCCCGATCAGGGGGTGGGTCTCTTTCTATGAA
>NW_006289082.1:1181936-1192533 GCF_000327345.1 Myotis davidii
CGAAGCTCAGAGTAGGCGCCGTGTGTGTGTGTATGTGTGTGTGTGTGTGTGTGCCTGCTGGGGGCCTGCCCCTAGCCACACCTTGGAGGCTTGGAGCAGGCGCCCCTCTCTGTTGATCTCTCAGGCTCCTGGTCTCCACTGCATGTTGTACTCTCCCTTGAGCTGTGGCCCGGGTGGGGCACCCTTTCCTGCTGTGGGATCACCAGGGCTACCCAGAGACAGGCGCACAGAGGGGCTGGCTGGAGGCCACCCTATCCTGCTGTGGGATTGGATCAGCGATCCCATGGGCAGGCAGGTGCACATGGGGGCTGGCTGCAGGCCGCCCTATCCTGTTGTGGGATCGCATCGGCGATTTCATGGGCAGGCAGGTGCACACAGGGGCTGGCTGCTGGCCGCCCTTTCCTGCTCTGGGATCACAGCGGCGACCCAGGGGCAGGTGCACACAGGGGCTGGCTGAAGGCCGCCCTTTCCTGCTCTCTGATCGCTGTGGCAATCCCACAGGCAGGCGCACATGGGGGCTGGCTGCAGGCCCCCCTTTCCTGCTGTGGGATCGCCAGAGCGACCCAGGGGCATGCTCACACAGGGGCTGGCTGCAGGCCGCCCTTTCCCACTCCGTGATCGCCACGGCGATCCCATGGGCCTACGCACAGAGGGGCTGGGTAGAGACCGCCCTTTCCTTCTCCATGACCTCCGGGGCGATCCCATGGGCAGGCGCACACAAGGACTGGCTAGAGGCTGCTCTTTCCTGCTCCGGGATCGCAGCGGCAACCCAGGAGCAGGCGCACCCAGATGCTGGCTGCAGGCCGCCCTTTCCTGCTCTGTCATCACCGCGGCCATCCCACGGGCAGGCGCACACGGAGGCTGGTTGCAGGCCACCCTTTCCTGCTGTGGGATCCCCATGGCGACCCAGGGACAGGTGCACAGAGGGGCTGGCTGCAGGATGCCCTATCCTGCTCCATGATCACCGTGGTGACCCAGGAGCAGGCGCACAGGGGGGCTGGCTGCAGGCTGCCCTATCCTGCTGTGGTATCGCAGCTGCAACCCAGGGGCAGGCGCACACAGGGGCTGGCTGCAGGCTGCCCTTTCCTGCTGTAGGATCTCCGGTTGCTCATCCCTGGCAGGGGTGGCCAGGGAAGAACCCGCCTCTTCCCTGCCCCCCTCCGGCTTCTCCGATCACTGGCATGGGGGCGGGCAAAGGCGGCCGGTTCTCTGATCCAGGGCCAGGGTCAGTGCCTCCCAGCTCTTGCCTGCCACCTGTGTTTCCAGTCACCATCCCTCCCCTATGGCCTCCCATCATTGCGCCTATGTATGCAAATTAACTGCCATCTTTTTTGGCGGTTAACCGCCATCTTTGTTGGCAGTTAATTTGCATATGCACAGTGGGGCTGGCTACAGGCTGCCCTATCCTGCTGTGGGATCGCAGCTGTGACCCAGGGGCAGGCTCACACAGGGGCTGGCTGCAGGCCGCCCTTTCGCCCTTCTAACCGCTAGTGATTCATGATTTTGAGCTCTCCTGTCCTCAAGCCCTTTAGTTGCCCTATTACTTTTGCCTTTCTGCTTCCTTCTTCATACATGCTGATACCACGTGAGTCTATCGTTGGTGATTTAACCAGGCCCTGATTGTATTTGAGAACTTTGTCACCCAGTCTTACACATTTTGTCCCTGGGGTTCTGGTTTGGTTGTCCAGGTGACTTTGGAAGGGGTGAATCCAAGACATTAAAATTTTTATTGAGAGACAACAGGGATTTGCATTTTAAAAAGAACACTCTGCATTGTGGGAAATTGATTCAGTGCATAGAAGGAGATAGGTTAGGAGGTTTTGGTAGTTATTCAGGTGAGATAATGGTGGCCTTAGTCTAGGACCATGGCAGTGGGTCCTATTTTGGTGACTAGATGCATGTCAAAGAATGAGAGTGTGAGTAGAATTGGATGATGTCCCAGGATTGGGATTTTGCAACTGTTACCCTGGCTATACTGTTTCCTAATATTGGGAATACTTGTGGAAGAGTAGGTGGTTTTTTTGGTTTTTTTTGTTTTTTTTTTTATTTTCCCCTGGGTGTAATTTTATAATTGCATATTTTGTTCCTGAACAAGGATTCACTTTCAAATAAATCAGAGATATGATCAACAATATGTTAAAACAGCATAGGTGTAACAATGTTAGCCCTGGATAATAATTTAAATATCATCAATATATTCCTAGTCCTTATAAAATGGGCATCAATGAACAGTGCATGTTGCTTATACAAAGAATCCAAATGCACCATAAAACTGTACACATCACACATATTACAACTTAGCTGCCTCGCAAATTTTACCTATCTAAAGATAAATATATGAGTTATAATAGATAAAACTTAAGTATATAATCAACAATATTGAGTGCCTTCTTATAATTCACTTAGACTATTTTGAAAGGCTAGTATCGAAACTTGAAAATGGGTATGATGCAAGTTTCCTTGAATATCTGCTTTCTTTTTTTTAACTTTCTATTCATATCTATCTGTAATGTTTGCTATGTTGAGGTCCTCTTCTAAATATTTTATAGGTACTAATTTATTTCATCCTCATTACAACACTGATACTGGTGCAATTATTACACTCATTTTGTAGCTCAGAGAGGTGAGGCTACTTGCCTGCTGTGATCCAACCCCAGCAGGTCCAGGGGTCCCCAAAGGTGTGGACGGAGTCGGCGAAGAAGGAATGACACGGAGACAGCGTTCAGTTGATCAGCAGCCTAGCCAGGATCTCTGGCCACGTTCTGGTCAGGATCTCCGGCGAAGTTCTGGTTAGGATCTCCAGCCAGGTTCTGTCCAGGTGCTCCAGCCAGGTTCAGTCACCAGGTTCTAGTCAGGTTTTCTTGCCATGTTCTATCCAGGTTCTGTAGCCAGATTCTGTCTCTAGTTTCTTCAGCCAGGTTCTCTTGCTAGGTTCTGTCTCTAGGTTCTGTGTCGTAGGTGGTTTTGGGTGAGAATTTCTTCCAGGTGCTCCCCAGCCCCAGGACTAGGGAGAGTTGTCCTGTTAGGAGCCATAGGAGGGATCCTTTTTTCCAGGCCCAGTTCACACGTTCCTGCTGCACATCCCTTGGACTAGACTGGCCAAGAAGCCCACTCCATTTCTGGACAGATCCTTTGTATCTTTCTCATGGTATTCTTCTGTCTGATAGTCTTATGAAATGTCAGCTCTCTCCAGGCCTCAGTTGCTTCCTTCCAGTCTACACTGCAAGCTCCCATAGAAGCAGAGGTCACCATTCCAAAGCGCCTTGGCAGTGTCTGACACACAGTAGTGCTCAATAAGTTGATTGACGATTACCCCTCTTAACACTGCCAGAAGAAGCAGAGTTGACCCTACGCCCTTTACATTGGCTTCTTCACTCCCCATTCACCCTCCCACTGCAAAGAAAGCAGTTGTTCAAGAGAGCTGGTGAGCTGACCCTTCCAAGTTTGCTGCCACGCCCAGACAGACTCCTCAATCAATTTGTCCACAACTGCATGAGTGCAGATTGGTATACTTTTACTTCAAAGTACAGATAGTAAATATTTTAGGCTTCAGTAACCTTGAAACAAAAATAAGGTATTATGTAGATACTTAATATCATGTATAATGTAATCACTTAAAAATATAGAAACCATTCTGGGCAGATCCTACAGAAACTGCTTGCCAGATTTGACCCACAAGTTGCAGTTGCCTGACCACTGTCCTAGACTCATCTACTTGTCTCCTAATTGCAGGCATATTGCCTGTTGAATTTTAGATGAATTCAATAAATTTTGTTGAGTGAATGCATATTGTACTTACAGATTTGGAGCTCAGGTAAGAGGGGTGAACTAAAGATAGGTATTTGGGAGTAGTCAACAAACAGTAATTGAAGACATGAGAGTAGATGAGATCTGTTGGGAAGAATGTAAGGCAGGAAAGGGCCTACGATGGAGCCTTTTGCTATGATTCAGAGAACAGAGTAAGTCATGACTAACTCAGAAGTATTTGCTGCTAACAGACCTAAGCCATTTGGCCATTTACACTCATCTGGTTTTCATTTACATTCATTTTGGATGAATAGAATACCTTTAACTATTAGAAATAAGTGAGGATAATAGATGTTTTTTCCTTAGAATTTTTATTACCAATGAGTTATAATAAAACAAGCCATAGACAAAATTCTGCTACTTATACAAACGTATTAGCAAGCAATCACAAAACGCCATGCAGCTTGTTCTATGAGTTTAGCCCTTTTAGACTCTAGTCTACTACCTTGCAATAAAACTTCAGCCATAAGCAGATACCACAAAGATCTGACTAGTATTAGGGGCCAGAATCCTCCAAGAAGGGGTGGGACACACTATCAAAGGGAAACCTAGACTCAAACACTTCTCTGAAGTAGACTGCAAATAGGTATGGTGCAAGGCACCTGTACAATATTCCTCGTCAGTCCATATATCTTGAACAATTCTGTTCCACAGTAAAAGGGTATCAACATATCTTTACTAATTAACAAACTAGTGTCTAAATTCAGATGTTGATAAGCAAAGCACTTACTAACTGGGAGCTAATTCCTGAAATAGATGCTTAAAATGCTAACAACTTCTGAAGTGTGGATTCCTAATATTAGGGTACTTTAAAAGTTAACTATATCTGTGCTGACGGGTTTTTGTTGTTGTTGTTTATCCTCACCTGAGGATATTTTTCCATTGAGAATGGAAGGGAGGGGGAGAGACAGAGAGAAAAACATCTCTGTGAGAGAGACATATTGATTGGTTGCCTCCTACATGCTCCCCAACCCAGTCTGGGGACTGAGCCTGTGACCAAGGTACATGTCTCTGAGTGGAACTGAACCCGAGCAAGACCCTTCAGTCTGTGGGCCAACACTCTAACCGCTGAGCCAAACCAGCTAGGGCTTTGCTGAAGAATTTGAATGTGATGTACAGTATAGCAATAATTTGGTCATATTTTGGAAAGGATATGCCGCCTGGATCTTTTTGTTGTTGTTATGTACCATCTTATAACAATTCATAAATAATTAAATGTAGTAGTTATTCCAATGAACATGTTTTTTCTTCTCAGTTCTAGTAACAGTTGGATTGGCTATTCATATAGGCAAATTTTAATAATGGTGCAGTTCTAATCTTCAAGTGAATAAAGACAGTTTACAGAGTTATCAAGTAATACTTCATTAATATTGGTATTTGAAGGTTGCTCAACATTTATTACCATTTTATATGATGAATTTATACAGAAAATATTCTGTATCAATAGTATTGAAGTCAAAACACAAAAACATCCTATCTAATAAAAGAGAAACATGGTAATTGGCATACGACCGCTACCCTTCACATTGGCTAATCAGGGTGATATGCAAATTAACTGCCAGCTAAGATGGCGGCCGGCAGCCAGGCAGCTTAAACTGAACATGAGGCTTGCTTGCTTCAGTGACGGAGGACTCCAACATTCCCCGCCTGCCTTGCCAGCCTCTAAGCTTGCAGTTTAAGAAACATTGAAACATATAGAAGCTAAACAAAACCCCAAAACCAGCTTTCAGCCGGCTAGGATCTCAGAGCTGTAGTTGATACAGAGTTTCGATTATAGAACCGAAACAAACCAGATACCTGCTTTCAGGAGCGGAGGCCTAAGAGCTGTAGCCTCAGAGCTAAAGGTGGCCCAGAATAAAAAAAAGAAAAAAAGGAGCAGTTGGGAGCTTCTGTCCCAGCCTGAAAACAGCCCTCAGCCCCTCACCCAGACTGGTCAGGCACCCCAGTAGGGGCCCCCACCCTGAAAGGTGTGTGACCAGCTGCAAACAGCCATCATCCCCTCATCCAAGCTGGCCAGGCACCCAAGTGGGGACCTCCACCCTGATCCAGGACCCCCTTCAGGGCAAACCAGCCAGCACCCACCCATGCACCAGGCCTCCATTCTATATAGTAAAAGGGTAATATGCCTCCCAGCACTGGGATCAGCATGACAGGGGGCAGCGCCCCAATCCCCTGATTGGCCCTGCTCTGTGCATGACAGGGGATGGCGCCCAACCCCCCAATCGGCCCTACCCTAGCGTGACTGAGGGTGGCATCGCAACCTCCCAATCCGCCCTGCTCTGCCTGAAAGGGGGTGGCACCCCAACTCCCCAATCGGCCCTGCTCTGAGCCCGACCAGGGGCTGCACCTAGGGATTAGGCCTGCCCTCTGCCACCCGGTAGCAGGCCTAAGCCAGCAGGTTCTTATCTCCCGAGGGGTCCCAGACTGCAAGAGGGCACAGGCCGTCCTGAGGACCCCCCTCCCCCCCGTGTGCACAAATTTTTGTGCACTGGGCCTCTAGTATTACATATAAAATTAGATTCAAAGCTCTTTTTTTCTACTGTTGAAACGTATTAATTATAATAGTTTTATCAGTGCATTATCCCATCACATTAAATGAATGCTACTAATTTGAATTTTGTTTGGCAGGGTTTTGCTTGTTTTTGTTTTTAATCCTTACATGAGGAAATGTTTACATTGATTTTTGAGAGAGAGGGATGGGGAGGGACAGAAAGAAACATGGATAGTTTGCTGCCCTGACTAGGGCTCGAACCCGCAACCTGGGCACGTGCCAATTGAACCCATCACCTTTTGGTGTACTGCACATTGCTCCAACCAACTGGACCACACTGGCCAGGGCTGTTTGGCAGTTTTATTTACATTTGATATATATCTATATCAGTGGTGGCAAACCTATGACACGCGTGTCAGAGGTAACACACGAACTCATTTTTTTTGTTGATTTTTCTTTGTTAAGTGGCATTTAAATATATAAAATAAATATCAGAAATCTAAATCTTTTTTTTACTATGGTTGCAAATATCAAAAAATTTCTATATGTGACATGGCACCAGAGTTAAGTTAGGGTTTTTCAAAAATGCTGACATGCCGAGCTCAAAAGGTTCACCATCCCTGGTCTATATTTAAGTTTATATCTATATTAATACTTTAGCATAATTTGGTTTCCATGGGATTTATTTCCCCAAAAGGGTGTTAATTTATCACTGAAGTTTAATAAAACTTTACAGAGATACCATAACAAAAGGATATATATATATATATATATATATATATGCCTAAGCAACCATTTGACCATTTGACCGGTACCTGTGATGTGCACTGACCACCAATGGCCAGACGGTCAGTGCACAGGCAGGGAAACATGGAACAGACTGATGAATCTCAGAGGGAAGGGGGTAGGGCAGGAAGAGTTTAACCAAAGATCTTATATGCATACTAGAGGCCCAGTGCACGGATTTGTGCACCGGTGGGGTCCCTCGGCCTGGCCTGCACATTCTCACAATCCAGGACCCCTCGGGGGATGTTGGGTTGCCGGTTTCAGCCCGATCCCTGCATGCCAGGCCAAAGGACCCCACTGGTGCACGAATCTGTGCATTGGGCCTCTAGTTATTAAATAAAATAGTAGCATACTGAATCTGGCAGTATCTGTCTACACTAATAAAAGAGAAACATGCAAATTGGTGTCACTCCGCAATGCTCACCAGCCAATCAGATGAGTATGCAAATTAACCCAACAAAGATGGTGGTTAATTTGCATACATAGGCACCCAACGGCCTGGGTCCCAGGAACATCATCAGCACCCAGGTCACTCCAAGGTAGGCCCTGTGTGGGTCCTGAGCAGCGTAGAAAGGGCCTGAGCCAGGGGGCTCCTGGGCAGGGGCAGTTATTAAATAAAATAGTAGCATACTGAATCTGGCAGTATCTGTCTACACTAATAAAAGAGAAACATGCAAATTGGTGTCACTCCGCAATGCTCACCAGCCAATCAGATGAGTATGCAAATTAACCCAACAAAGATGGTGGTTAATTTGCATACATAGGCACCCAATGGCCTGGGTCCCGGGAACATCATCAGCACCCAGGTCACTCCAAGGTAGGCCTTGTGTGGGTCCTGAGCAGCGTAGAAAGGGCCTGAGCCAGGGGGCTCCTGGGCAGGGGCAGAGCCGGCCATCTGAGCTGCGGGGGGAGGTGGGGCCTGCCCAAGCCTAAAGTCTCGGCCAGAGGCGTTAGGCCTGGGCGGGGGGTGAAGCTGGCGATCAGGGGGAGAGTGGGGTCCCCTGCCCAGGCCTGATGTCTTGGCCAGAGGTGTCAGGCCTGGGCAAGGGGCCGATCCGGCGATCAGAGGGTGATGGGTGTCGACGCCTCTGGCCAAGGCGTCAGGCAGGGGCGGGAGGCCGAGCCAGAGATCGGTGTGAACTACAGAGGAAACACCTTTTCTGACCACTCATTGCTAAGCTTCCTGTATGCCACTGGTAATATTCTTAGTAACTTGGGTAATAAGAATTCAGAAAGGTGATCTAGGGTTTTTCACCACACTCCTGGCAAAAAAAAACGAAGATCCGCTACTGGAGGGCTAAGAAATGTCATATTCTGCCCTAACGGATTTGGCTCAGTGGATAATGCCTTGGCCTGCCAATGGCAGGGGCTGGGTTCAATTCTGACCAAGGGCATGTACCTAGGTTGCAGCCTCCTCCCTGCCCGGGGCCCAGGTCAGCGCTCATGCAGGAGGCAACCAATCAGAGTGAAATGACTAACACATGATCACACCCAGTCAGGCATGATGATTGGTTATGTAGTCACATGGTGTGATTTTCTGCAGCAATTTAACACCTGTGGCAGATGTTCCCATATGTGCTCAGCCACTCCCTAGTCCTGTGCATTTGTTTACTCACAGTGATTGGTGAATGCACACATTTACTAGATGTATTCAGTATACATTTCAAATTACAGTAACACATAGAGAAAACTTTTCTTTGAAATTAAACTTTTCATATATAATTAATTTTAATTCCACAAACATATATATGCCTAAGAGGTCATTACAACCGAACAACCACACGACCAGTCGACCAGTCACTATGACACACACTAACCACCAGGGGGCAGACACTCAATGCAGGATTTGCCCCCTGGTGGACAGTGTGCTCCAACAGTGGGAGCACCGCTCAGCCAGAAGCCGGGCTCACGGCTGGCAAATGCAGCTGCAGAGGTGGGAGCCTCTTCCGCCTCCGCAGCAGCGCTACCGAGCGCCGGCGGCAAGTGCAGTGTGGCTGGGGTATGCGGGAGTGGTGCAGTGCCCGACCCTGGCTCAGGCTCCTCCTTGGCTGTCTGCTGCTTAGCGCACTGCTACATCCCTTGAACCTCATAAGCCTGCAGTTACAATCTCCGGAGAATGATTGAAGCGAGGACACTCAGGATAACCAGGATGAGCCTGATATTGCCACCAGGCTCCTGGTACTCTGCCTTGAGCATGGAATCTAATCCCTTGCTGATTGCCCTGGAGCTACAGAGGAAGGCAGCAATATAACATTGGCCACAAGGTAGTGGCTGACAATTGGGGTAAAAGTCAGAGAGAGATGGATCTGAAGGGTGGGGGCATGGGCAACAGAGCACCCCTCTCCCCCTCCAAGCCCCCCAAATTTGTTCACCTCAGAGTGTCTCTTATCCAGCTCCGAGCTGTGGAAAGCGTCCAGCATGGCCCAAGGTGTCCACTGGGGACCTCCTGGCTGGCAAGGTGTGACCCTGGCTGCAGAAGGGACATTTGGAAATATTTTTTCAGGAAGCTGCAGAGAGGAGGACAGACTCCCCACACGACTTCCCGGTGTTTCACAGGAAAGTGGAAACTCCCCAGGCATGCAGGCATGGGCTCCTGATTTCCTTTCAGTGTGCATCATGCATGGGACCACTAGTATTAAAATAATATACCGTGAGCATGTAACCTTTATATAGTCTTTATTCCAAAAATATGATTTCTCCATACTTATCTATTTATAAAAGCCTAAGTGGCCGAATGACCGGTCAACTGGTCGCTATGACGTGCATGGACCAACAGGGGGCAGACACTCAGTGCAGGAGCTGCCCCCTGGTGGTCAGTACACTCCCACAGCCAGCCTCCCATGGGCAGCTAATCTCCTGTGGTCCTTCCCCCTGGCTGGCCTGCCCTGATAGGCCCCGATAGACCAGCTGGCCAACCTCGTGGTCCCTCCCCACAGCCAGCCAACCTCCCATGGTCCCAGCTGCCCAGCTCCAGTGACCCCAATCAGGGCAGCTGGCCAACCTCCCATGGCCTCTCTTCCACCCTCCTCCCCCCCGACCCCATCCAACTTTCCATGGCCCTGATCGCCAGCCAGGCCAAGGGACCCCACCCATGCACAAATTTGTGCACTGGCCTTCTAGTATATGTAATGAAATAATCTGTGTATATATATAAAAGACTAATATGCTAAGTGCCCAACCGTCCAACCAGATGCTGTGACAAACAGTGATCACCTGGGGGCAGACACTCAATGCAGGAGCTGCTGTGATGCGCACTGGTCATTTACAGAGAAACAGTACTGTGAACCTGCACAAAGCAACACTTGGCTTCCACCAAGTGGGACACAGGCCCCGTCACCACCCTGGAGCAACAGCCCACCAAATGACAGCCAATGGTGCTGAGACCCCTTGGCGCAATATGCAGCCCACAGCCCAGCCTAACCCAGAAATGGTGGCTGGAGCACTGGGTAATGATGTCACATAGCAATGCCCAGCTTCCTCTCCCTAGCGACGACTAGCCTCCTTGCTACCCTT
>NW_006289082.1:1192702-1201922 GCF_000327345.1 Myotis davidii
ATATATATATATATATATAGCTCTCCCTGGCGCCAATCACACATGTGTGTTTTGATCTGTCATCGTTAGTCGTAATTTGGTTGACACTTCTATTGAGAAAGGGTGAATAGCGTTAAAATATTTCTTTTAATTAATTTCCTGTCAATGTGAACAAATCCTTGCACTGGGCCACTAGTTCATTATATCAGTACATCAAGGGGAGAGAGGATATTTAATCATTTCAATAATTGCTGATAAGATGTGCCTGGTAAAGACAGAGAATTATAAGGGTACTTTTTACCTTTTGATACAAAATATCTTCCCAAACTTATTTTCATTTTCATGTGGTTTTAAGGCCATGACAGTGACAGCCAATGGTGCTGAGACCCCTTGGCGCAATATGCAGCCCACAGCCCAGCCTAACCCAGAAATGGTGGCTGGAGCACTGGGTAATGATGTCACATAGCAATGCCCAGCTTCCTCTCCCTAGCGACGACTAGCCTCCTTGCAGTTTCTTCAACCCAGGAACACGGCTTGCTTTATAGCCAGGTGCAAACAGTTCACACTTTAACCAAATGTCTGTGAGGTGTTTTCCCATGCCTCATCTCATTTGATCTTCACAGAAGTCCTGGAGTAGGTAGATAGGAGACTCGGTGGCATCCTATTTTCTTTTCATTAGCTAGAAAACGAGATTTAGAAAGCTTAGAAAATTGACCTGAATAAAGAGAAGGAAAGAAAGCCAATCACACATGTGTGTTTTGATCTGTCATCGTTAGTCGTAATTTGGTTGACACTTCTATTGAGAAAGGGTGAATAGCGTTAAAATATTTCTTTTAATTAATTTCCTGTCAATGTGAACAAATCCTTGCACTGGGCCACTAGTTCATTATATCAGTACATCAAGGGGGAGAGAGGATTTTAATCATTTCAATAATTGCTGATAAGATGTGCCTGGTAAAGACAGAGAATTATAAGGGTACTTTTTACCTTTTGATACAAAATATCTTCCCAAACTTATTTCCATTTTCATGTGGTTTTAAGGCCATGACAGTGAGTTGTTTTCTTTTTAAAAACGTGAATTGTTTGAGATAGATTTCTTTGGTTGCAAACATCAAAAACCAGTCCTGCTGACTTAAGCAAACCCATAATTTATTGGGGAAATATGGGGTCGTTCATAATTATGAATAGGCACACCAGATAACTAGAAATAGAGCAAGTCCAGGACATAGGCATCATTATGCCTGGTCCAGTGCTGCTTTTTTTTCTCTTCCCACTTAGCTCAGGGTTCAGAGTTATGGGGAATAGAGTTCTGTTCATGTGTTTGAGTCTCATGCCCTACTTAACCTAGTAGAGATTCATTAATAGGCAGTTCTATCATGACTACACAAGGGAGAGTATACAGTTCTCTATAGTAGCCTGGGTACAGTTAGGAAAGGGGAATGGAAAGGCAGCCAAGCCACACCTCCTCACTCCCTACAAAATTAACCAAGATATCCAGTAACATAGACAGTTTTGGCTATTAACCCTCCTTTAGTTTATTATTTAAAGTCTAAAACTGATCAATCCTTAATTCTTAAGAATAAATTACCTCAAAAATTTTAAAAAATTTTAAATGCCTAAGATCTTAATTTATATATGAACAGTATCAATATTTAGATACTTAATGTAATCTTTTTCTTTTTAGACAATGCGAAGACACAGAAATGAAGTGACAGTTGAACTACGAAAGGTAAGGATGATTTACATGTAATGAAAAGTAATGAGGATATTTTTTCTGATGTTAAAATTCTGTATAACTTGAATAATGAAAATAATATGGCAAATTAGTGGTCATCTCTAAAACCACATAGCATAAAAATACACCATTTTTTATAAAATCTTAAAAGTAGCTGGGATAGAACCAAGATGGCAGCATAGGTAAAAGCCAGTACTTGCTGCCTCCCACAATCACATTAAAATTACAAGTAAAATACAGAACAACCATCATTCAGAACTGCCTGAAATATGGCTGAATGAAAGTCCTACAACTAGAGAAGTCAAGAAAGTATATCGAGATAGGCCTGACACCCAGGTGTGGCATTTTTTTCTCGGCTACTGAGGCCTCCTGTGAGAAGCAGAGGTGCCAGCCCCACAACAGACCTCCCAGCTCAGGGTTTCAGAGCTGGGAAGAGACATCCCTATAACTTTAAAACCTGCGGCGACTGTGGCTGAGTGACAAGGAGACCCCTAGAGACCCAGCAGTTCCTCTTAAAGGGCTGACACATGAACTTACACAGTCCCACTTCCTCTGAGCTCTAGCACTAGGTGGTGGCTTATGGGGAGGAACTAGATTGTCTGACATCAGGGCAAGAACTTGGGGGTGGCTTTCTCCCAGACAGGGTTCATTGTTCCTGTGCTGGAATCTCCCCCGTTGCAGTGCTGACTGGCAGCCATATCTGAATTTTCATCATTGTACCCCACACTGTTCCCTCCACCTTGGTGATTCCCTGAGAACCCGACCCATTCAATTTGAAGCCCTACCCAAGCTGTTTGCAGCAGCTTTTCCATATGAATGGTCTGTCCTGGTTCAGGCTTTAGACTTTTCTAAAATCTCTCAAACAAGCAGCAGCTGCTATCAGCATGCCCCAAACCTATCAATAAGAATCTGAAGGCCCAGCACTAGCACCAGCCTGTCTTGCTTCACAGCTAGGCCTTGTCTGGGCACTTCTAAACCCAATATAATAGCAGCCATCTGCAGATCTCTCTGTAGCTCTTGCTGGACAGCCCCAAGCAATAGCTGGCTTTGCACCTCCCGGAAGCCCCAGAGCCAGTGCACCTGGTGGACAGCTTCAGACCATATCAGATACATAGGGATGTCTCCTGCACAGCAGCTCTTCATTGTAGATGCAACTGGTCCTTACAGGCAATTGGCCTGGAGGTCAACTCCTCCCAGTGACACCAACAGCAATCAAGTCTCAACTACAAGACTGCACACAGCCTACACAGGGGTGAACCTAGAGGGCCCAGCTTAGGTGACTGGGAAGCTACACAGGCCACCCTACCAATTCCAGGAGACATAACAGCTCTACCTAATACATAGAAACAATCACAGGGAAGCAGCCAACATGCGGAGACAAAGAAACATGTCACAAATGAAAGAAATGGAAGCAAGCATACTACTGGGTACAGAGTCAAAAAAAATGGTTATAAGGTTGCTCAAGGATCTTAATGATAGCTTCATGGGACTTAGTGAGACTCACAAGAATCTTAGAATTTCAAAGACATGGAAAAGGACCAGTCAGAAATTAAGCATACACTAACTGAAATAAAGAATAATTTACAGGAATTCAATAGTAGAAAATTCTGAAAATCAAATCAATGATTTGGAATATGAGATGGAAAAAAACAACAACAATCAGAATTGCAAAAAGAAAAAAGAGTCCAAATATATCAAGATAGCTGGAGGGGGTCAATGGCGGGGAAAGGGGGACATATGTAATACTTTCAATAATAAAGAATTATTTAAACAAAAATCATAAAAATATGAAGATAGTGTAAGGAGCCCCTGGGACAACTTCAAGTATACCAGCATTTGCATTATGGGGGTGACAGAAAGAGAAAAGAGAGAGAGCAAGATATTGAAAACCTATTTGAGGAAATAATGGCAGAAAACTTCCCCTATGTGGTGAAAGAAATAGATTAACAAGTCCAGGAAGCACGGAGTCCCAAACATGAGGAATCCAAAGAGGCCCACACCAAGACACATCATAATTAAAATGCCAAGGGTTAAAGACAAAGATTGAGACTCTTAAAAGCAGCCAGAGAAAAGCAATTAGTTACCTACTAGGGAGCACCCATACGACTGTTTGCTGATTTCTCAACAGAAACTATGCAGGCCTGAAGGGAGTGGCAAGAAATATTCAGTCATGTAAAGCAAGGATATACAACCAAAATTGCTCTACCCAGCAAAACTTGTCATTTTGAATGAAGGTCAGTTAAAGGCTATACAGATAAGAAAAAGCTAAAGGAATTCATCATCAAATAAGTATTAAATGAAATGTTGAAGGGTATTCTTGAAGAAAAAGAGAAAGGAAAGAAATAAAAAATATGAACAATAAAAATGGCAATAAATACATATCTATCAGCAATTGAATCTAAAAATCAAAATAACTGAACAAGAAATCTAATGAACAAAATAAACTGATGAATAAAATAGAATCAGAGGTATGGAACAGACTGATGAATCTCAGAAGGAGTTAGTGAGGGGGTTGCAGGAAGAGATTAACCAAAGTTCTTATATGCATATATGTATTAACTCTGGACACAGACAGTAGGGTGGTGAAGGCCTGGAGTGGGGTGGGAATTGGGTGTAGGGGAGCAATAGGGAGGAAAGGGGGGGACATCTGTAATACTCTCAACAATAAGGATTTTTTTAAATAAAAAAGAAAAAGTATGCTAATTCCAGTGTTCTTTCAATTACTTAACTTCTTCATGGATACTTAAAAATTAACAACAGTGTTTGGGCAGTCATATTTTTAAGTTTTTTCATATCCTTGGGTCATTTGTACCAGAGATGTGAACTAAGCCTTAGCCTACCTAATACAGTGAGTAAAGTGAGCTTCTTGCCAATCTTAACATTTTGGTCTTAGCATTTCTTTTTCTTTGTAACTTTTTATTAACATATAGCATACATACAAAAAAAGTTAACACATCTTAAGTGTACAACTTGATGAATTTAACAAAGTGAACACATCTGTGTAACCAGCTCCTGAATCAAGAACATTACCTGTATCCTAAGGCCCCTTAGGGATTGCTACTTTCCCCCAAAGACCATTATCTTGGTTTCTTACACTATGAATTATTTTGCATATTTTGAACTTTATCCCATATAATAAAAGCCTAATATGCTACGTGTCCAACTTTTCGTTTGACTAGTCACTATGACGCACACTGACCACCAGGGGGCAGATGCTCCAACCGGTAGGTTAGCTTGCTGCTGGGATCCGGCCAATTGGGACTTGGCGAGATGGCCCTGGAGCCCTCCCACAGTCCCTCCCCGCCCCGATCGTGCACCGTGGGATCCCTCAGCCTGGCTTGCACCCTCTCGCAATCCGGGACCCCTTGGGGGATATCAGAGAGCCAGTTTTGGCCCAATCCCCACCAGCCAGGCCAACGGACCCCACCAATGCATGAATCCGTGCACCAGGCCTCTAGTATAAATAGAATAGTGTGTGCCCTTTTTTGTCTGGCTTTTCATTCATCATTTGAAGATCATTCTCCTTAAGAGAGGCAATAAGAATAAAATTGAAGTTAAGTAATTATTTATTGTCATCTGTTAACATTAAACCAGCTATCCCCAGATGTGGGCCTTTGGTTTTCCTTAACATTTCATGCTTGGAATACAGCTATAAAACTTTTATATTGGTCTTGGTATTATTCAGACTCCTCCCCCTTGTTTTAAGCTTTTTAGCTCTTTTAGCATGCTTCTAAATTTTTTAAACTATTTACTTATATTTGTTATTTGTTCTTCTCTCTATGACTGTACTACCTTCTGTAGTTAATTTATAGAGTTAAAAATACTTGCTTGGCGTTGTGTGTTTATTGATTTAGAGAGCGAGAGAGAGAGTTAAGTTCTTACATAAGTTCTTCACTCATTGGTTGATTCTCGTTTTTGCCATGACCCAGGATCCAATCCACAACCTTGGCATGTTGGGATGACACACTAACCTTCTGAGCAACCTGGCCAGGGCAGAGCATGATTTTTAATATCCACGTTAGTTAATTTAGAGACTCTTATCTCTTCTGGATAATATTGTTTCTTTTTCACTTACCACAGTTAGTTCCTGAACATCCTATAGGACGACCAAAAATAAAATTTACTAAAGAAATCTGAAGCAGTCCCTTATTTCACATGTCAGGATTCCCTGAATAAGCAGCAAAAAGTGAACCAGTCCTTCCTGAAACAAAGCCTAAATTTCAGACAATGCTTAATTGCTTTTGATATGATTCTACAGAGGTGTGGAGAGCCCTTCAAGAGAAGATTCCTCTACTCTTTATCATCAGAGCATTTAACTCTGACTTCAGCCTTACTATTTCTGTATCTCCATTGAATAGAAAAATCAGTGTCATTATCTACATTGAGATTCTTGAAAATACAAGAAAATAGAGCTACTTCCAAGAGTTTCATAGATGAGCTCTACCCATTTCTATTAGATTACACACTTCTAAAATGAAGGTAATAACCAGTTCACTGCCACCCCCCCCCCCTACTCCCACCCTAGATATTCCCAAGTCTCCCTCCCAGGTCATCCCAAAATGCTTAATCAGATTCTGGACATGTCATTGTCACTCATTAAATGTTAATATTCAGAAATTAAATTGAATGATGATATCTTAAAATTTTGCTTGTATTTAAATCATTTATTGAAGTTTTATGAAAAGCATCTTAGATATAGAACAGTGCTACTCAGAAGTCCTGGGATCAGTTAGGGGACTTGTGTCAGAATATTAAACAAGGCACTGCTTCCTTTACCAAGGAAGTCTTTCTGCCTAAATAAATCACAGAACTAAAGTATATTTAGTTTCATAGTTGATTTCTGGCACAAACTCCTATCTTATAGCAGACCTGTAAGAGATATTTCAAAGACCTTTAGTCAGTCCAAGGACCATACTTTGAATAGCACTGAAATTGACTTATCAAATTGAGGGTAAAGCTCATTACTAATATGTACTGTTTTACTGGCCTCAAACTCTTTTTTTAAAAAAATTTCTTTTTTTCTCCCACACAACCAAATTCTGCAACTCTTGAAGACTGGTATTGAATTTTGGTTAATGTTTGCACCATATAACCTTACATAGTAACTTATATAGAGCAATTGCTTAATAAAAACTTGAAAAGATTGCCCTAGCTGGTTTGGGTCAGTGGACAGAGTATCGGCCTGCAGACCAAAGGGTCCCGGGTTTGATTCTGGTCAAGGGACATACCTTGGTTGCAGGCTCCTCCCTGGCCCGGGGTGCATGCAGGAAGGATGTTTCTCTCTGTCTTTCCCTCTCACTTACACTCTACCTAAAAAAAAAAAAAAAATCAATAGAAAAATATCCTCGGGTGAGGATTAACAACAACAACAAAAACTAGAAAACAAAAAAACTCAAAAGATCTAACTCTTTTTGTTTAACCTTTTTGTCTACTTTTACCTCTTTGATCTTACTTTCCTACTTAAGAGTCGCATGCTCTACCGACTGAGCTAGCCGGGCACTTCACTTTACTTTCCTACTTAAGTAGGCCTTTATGCATCAACACTTATACAGTACTTCTGTTTTATATTATGTTGTAAATAGTTACATAGGAATTAAATAACTTGCCTAAAATCACACAGCTGATAAAGTGGCAGAACTGAGCTCTTAACCATTGTTATAAATGCCTTTTAATGTAAAAGTTAAGTGAGTAATGCCTCATAAGTTGGAAATGAGTCCGAAACCTGTCACTGGCATTTTTAACTTTGACACATTAGATTAAAACCCTATATAATAAAAGGCTAATATGCAAATTGTCCCCTTGACTGGAAGTTCAACCAGGAGTTCAACCTGGGGGTGGGGCCGGCGGACCAACTGCTCACGGCGCCTCCCCCCAGCCGGCCTGACCTGATTGGCTCTGATTGGGGCGGACCAGCCAGACCCCACCCATGCATGAATTCGTGCACCGGGCCTCTAGTTTGATACAATATTCTCTTGATTGATCAGTCAGCTATGCCATAGGACTTTACTATGGCATAGATGTGGGAGTGAGGGTGGTTAAGTTCTTACATAAAAACAGAAAGCACCAAAATATCTCACTTGACTGATCAGATACAGCACTTAATTTAGTTATTTGACTTTTTAGTAAAATGTCTCTTTTATAAAATGGCCTAAATTTACCACATTAACAAGCTAAAGAAAAAAAAACGATTATATCAATTGATTCAGAAAAAGCACTTGACAAAATCTAACATCCATTTGTTATGTACCATTATTTCAACTTGCCTTTTTTAATTTATATGGATGTGTGTGTGTGTATTGACTATTTCCTTCCATTAAAATTAACTTTACATGACCTAACTGGTTTGGCTTGGTGGATAGAGCGTCAGCCTGCGGACTGAAAGGTTCCAGGTTTGATTCCAGTCAAGAGCATGTACCTGGGTTGCAGGCACATCCCCAGTAGGAGATGTGCAGGAGGCAGCTGATCGATGTTTCTCTCTCATCGATGTTTTTAACTTTCTATCTCTCTCCCTTCCTCTCTGTAAAAAAATCAATAAAATATATTTTTTCAAAAAAGAAATAAAGGGGAATTGCCTCACCTTGATAAAGAACATTTGCAAAAACCTACAGCTAATATACTAAGGGTGAAACACCAAATGCTTTCCCCCTAAGATCCAGGAACAATGCAAGGATGTCCATTCTCACACTTCCTATTTAACATAGTGCTGGTATCCAGCATGTACAACAGATCTTCTTATAATATCATTTTGTTCAACCTCATTTTCTTCAATGTCATATCATTAATAAAGAACATTTGCAAAAACCTACAGCTAATATACTAAGGGTGAAACACCAAATGCTTTCCCCCTAAGATCCAGGAACAATGCAAGGATGTCCATTCTCACACTTCCTATTTAACATAGTGCTGGTATCCAGCATGTACAACAGATCTTCTTATAATATCATTTTGTTCAACCTCATTTTCTTCAATGTCATATCATTATAACATTGATTAGATGCCATAGGAACTTAAGTCTTTATATCAATTTTATCAATTAACCAATGGTAAAATTGGTTTTTTTCAATTGGTAAAATTGGTTTATATCAATTAACCAATGGTAAAATTGGGTTTTTTATATGTTTTTTTATTTGAAGTTGCAGAACCTTTTGATGATGTTAAGGGAGTACTTACTGTATAATGCTTTCAAATGGAAGCAATGTTTGCTTCAACAGTATAAAAAAGCAAAAGATATGAAGATACATTTTATTGAAGGGGTTATTCAAATGGAAATCATCATTATGGTGATGATTATTCATACCAATCAGGGAAATACAATTAGAAAATGGGCAAAAGATATGAAGATACATTTTATTGAAGGGGTTATTCAAATGGAAATCATCATTATGGTGATGATTATTCATACCAATCAGGGAAATACAGACTAAAATCAATTAAGGGCGGCATAGGTTAACGCCAGAGATTGCTGCCTTGAACAACCAATTCAAATTACACCTAAAAGACAGAACA
>NW_006289082.1:1203289-1204217 GCF_000327345.1 Myotis davidii
GTGCACCTATGGATGAGGACAGTGGGTGGGGAGTGAGGGCGGAGGGTGGGGCAGGAACTGGGAGGAGGGGAGTTATGGGGGGGAAAAAGAGGAACAAATGTAATAATCTGAACAATAAAGATTTAATTAAAAAAAATAAAAAATAAAATCAATTAAGCATCTATCAGAATGGTTAAAATTTAAAAATAATAACAACCCCAAATGCTGGTGGGAGGATGCAGAGAAACTGGATCACTGATACATTGCTGGTAGTAATGTAAAATGGTACAGTCACTCTGGAAAGTATGCAACCCATCAGTGATAATTCTAGGCATTTATCCCGGGGAAATGAAAATAGGTATTCCTACAAAACCTGCACTTGAATGTTTATATCAGTTTTATTTGTAATAGCTAAAACCTGAAAATGACCCAGGTGTCCTTTAAAGGGTAAATGGTTAAACTGTGATATGTCTGTAGGACAAAATGCTCCTCAACAATAAAAAGGAACAAACTGTTGGTAGAAGCAACAAGTTGCATGAATTTTCAGGAAATTATGCTGCGGGGGAAGCCCATCACACAAAAAAAGTTACACACTATATGATTCCATTTACATAACAGTTTTGAAATTATAAAATTTTAGAAATGGAGGACATATTAATAGTTGTAAGGGTTAAATATGGAGACAGGGAGGTGGTTTTGCTTGTAAAAGGCAACAGGAGGGCATCTTCTGTTTTTGGTATTGTTTAGTATCTTCTATACTACCCTTCCCATTGGCTAATCAGGGCGATATGCAAATTAACTGCCAGCCAAGATGATGGCCGGCAGCCAGGCAGCTTGAAGCAAACATGAGGCTTGCTTGCTTCAGTGATGGAGGAAGGCAACGTTCCCCGCCTGTCGCTGCCGGCCTCTGAGCTTGCAGTTTGAAACATTGTTACAAATATAGAAGCTA
>NW_006289082.1:1204674-1221757 GCF_000327345.1 Myotis davidii
CCTGCTCTGAGCCCGACCAGGGGCTGCATCTAGGGATTGGGCCTGCCCTCTGCCACCCGGGAGCGGGCCTAAGCCAGCAGGTCGTTATCTCCCGAGGGGTCCCAGACTGAGAGGGCGCAGGCCTGGCTGAGGGACCCCCCTCCCCACCATGAGTGCACAAATTTTTGTGCACCAGGCCTCTAGTATATATATAAAACCCTAATATGCATATAGACCGAACGGTAGAACAACCGAACAACCGATCACTATGACGTGTGCTGACCACTAGGGGACATGTGCGGAACCTGGTGGGTGTCAGTAGCAGGCAGCAGAGCACGGAACATGGAGCTTGCCTGTAGCGGGATAGTGGAACAGGTGAGCAGGAGTGCCAGACCAAGGTGGGGCACCGATCGCTGTCATTGGGGCAAGCTTCTGGTGGTTACTGAAAATACTTTGCTCCTGCACACCATGATTCCACCTAGCGCTTGCACCTCCTGCTGGAGCCACCACTTGCACCCATTGCCAGTGCCTGGCACCGGCCCCGATCTCTCAGTACCATCAGCAGGTGTGAGGAGCAGCTATCAGCCCTCAGGACTTCTCTACCTCCCCCTGCTCCTGATGGGCAATTGGGGCTGGCAGCCGCCTCTTGCACCCACTGCCAGTGATGGCCCTGCTCGCATCTGCTGCTGGCACTGGCCACAATCACTCTGCACCATCAGCAGGTGTGAGTGGCCTGGCGCCATCAGCACATGGGAGTGGTGGCTGCGGGAACGGGGCTGCCAGCAGACAGGAGACCGGGGGCTGCGACGGGAGGAGCCAGGCAGGGGCGCAGAGGATGGGCCGAGAGCCGCCACTGTGCCCACGCAGCCTCGCAGGCCACAGTTCCTTTCAAGGTACACGAATTCGTGCACTGGGCCCCTAGTCTTTTTTATAATGGTGGATACATGAGCCTATACACATAGTAAAATTATGTAGATCTTAAGTAAGATGGTAAATCCAAATAAGGGCAGTGGATTGTATCGATTAATGTCAGTGTTCTGGTTGTGATTTTATACAATCATTCGCTGCTAAACTACTCAGATACTAAGAAATGAATTTTTAGGCAGTTTCATCATTTTGCGCACATTGTAGAGTGTAGTTACACAAACCTAAATGGCTTAGCCTACTACATATACATCTAGGCTTCATGGTAGAGCCTATTGCTCTTGGGCTACAAAACTGTACAGCATGTCACTGTGCAAAACAAAATGAGAATAAATCAAGCACAAGAGAAAATTATCTGGTCAAGAAACATTGTAAGCATGAGATGTATTGGGCTACTGCCTGCATATTACAGCATACAGCAAACTTCCTTTTTATAAGTAGAAAAAGTAGAAATTGATACTCTAAAATTTCAATTAAAAAGTATAGTATGGTAAATACATAAGCCATAACAATCATTTATTATCAGGAATTATGTAATTGTATGTGCTATACTTTTCTTTTAACTTTTACTAGCATTTATTTATGTTGAATTTACTATTGAGCCATAAGTTGTTTCTTCAGTTTCTTCTGTCATTTATTATCAGGTATTATGTAATTGTATCATGTGCTATACTTTTCTTTTAACTTTTATTAGCATTTATTTATGCTGAATTTACTCTTGAGCCATAATTTATTGTTTCTTCAGTTTCTTCTGTCATTATCAGGTCATTTATTATCAGGTATTATGTAATTGTATTATGTGCTATACTTTTCTTTTAACTTTTATTAGCATTTATTTATGCTGAATTTACTCTTGAGTCATAAGTTATTGTTTCTTCAGTTTCTTCTGGGCTCTCCTTCTTCTGTACAACGTCCTCTTCTGTTCTTCTTCAGTAAGGACCATCTTAGTGTGGCAGGGAGAGCTCAGGTATGGGTCCATTTGCCCATGAGCTCTGTAAGTTCTTCATGTTGGGAGAATTGTTCAGCTGGATATGCTCAGTGACCAGAGAATTTACATCTAAACCCATAAGTTCATGACTACTCTCTATTTTTAAGCATATGCAGCAAAAATTCAACACTCCTTTTGGGCCACCAACCCTGCATCCAGCTCTACTCTTTGGCCTGGGCACACCTAACAACTCCACCATTGTAACAATGGCATCGCACACATTGCTTCTGTAAAGTGACATCCTTCAGAGGAGATTAAAAATGGCAGGGGACTAAGTGGATGCTACACCGACCTACTCCCAGGACCAAGCTGGAATTACAACTAAAATACAAACAACAACAACAACAACAACAAAACACCCTTAGTACTCAACTGGAGAATAGCTGGAGAGAACACTGATAACCAAGGATGGAAAGTGGAGACTGCATAGATACTGGCAGGAAGGGTGAGGGTGTGAAAGGGCTGGCCAGATTCCCACAGACAGCAGCTGCAGTTCCAGAGAGAGAGATCTCAGCTCTCGGTGAGAGGGGGTTGCCACTGAGAAATTTGGGGTCTAATCCCCAAGATGGGCCCCCCAGCAGAGAGTACCAGAACTGAGAAAGATGCCCATAAAACTTCTGTGTGTGAAAAGCAGCAGAGTTGCTGTCTGCCAGGGAGAGACAGCTGGAAATGCAGGCACCCTCTTAAAGGGCCAACACACAAAACTTAGTGTGCAGCCATTCACCTTGAGCTCCTGCAGAAGGAGGGCAGAGTAGACTGGAGCTATGTGAGCAGAAGCCAGGATTGGGGGCTCTGGAGTTAGAGCTCAGAAGGCAAACACCCTGGTTTCCCGTACTGAGTCATTCCCTCACACTGCGGGGGTCATCTTTCTCAGGCAGACCATTGCTATCCAGGCAGTTTTTGCCTGGTGGGAAGACAGTTGAACCACCCTATTGGAAAATCCATGGTGTACAGTGTGGAGTTTCTGAGGCCCATTAAGATACTGAGAATAACAATTAGCCTCCAGACAGAAGCAATTTCCCCATCCTGTTGGAAAACCTCTCAACACACCTGTGGACAATTGTCTGAGGGCTGTTCAAGACTGAATCCAGTCAGTCTGCAGGCAGAGGCAGGACTCTGGAGTCTTTGAGACTTTGCCTGATCTATATTAGTCAGAAACAGTGTTTGACACTGTCCTGCACTAGAGATTGGGAGGTGTAGAGATTGGGAGGTGTGATACACAGTCACAAACCCAAACAGGTAGCCAAAGTGGGGAGACAAAAATACAACCCCCAAATGAAAGAACAAGAGAATTCTCCAGAAGAAGAGATCAGTGAAATGGAGATAAGAAAGTCATCTGACAATAGAGTTCAGAATAATGATGGCAAAGATGCTCAACAGCATGAGAAAAGATATATATATATATATATGTATGTATGTATGTATATGCCCAGCAACTGTTACAGTGGAACAACCAGTCACTATGGCATGCACTGACCACCAGGGGGCAGATTCTCAATACAGGAGCTGCCCCTTGGTGGTGAAGTGCACTCCCACAGCGGAAGTGCCGCTCGGCTAGGAGCCAGGCTCACCCCCACCTCCCGCACAAATTTCGTGCACCTGGCCTCTACTGAAAAAAGAACAGTCAGAAATAAAGAATGACATAGCACTAATACAGAACACATTGGAAGGGATACACAGCAGATTAGGGGAAGCTGAGGATCAGTTTAGTGAATTAGAAGACGGATAGAAAAAGAATCAATCAGAAACAAAAAGAAAAAGAACAATTAAAAACCTAGAGGACAACTTAAAGGAGCTATGGGACAACATGAAAGGTAACAATATTTTCATAATAGGTGTACCAGAAAGGAAAGAAAGTGAGCGAGGGATAGAGAACTTGTTTGAAGAAACGACGACAGAAAACTTCCCTAACCTGGTGAAGAAAAAAGTCACACAAGTTTAGGAGGCACAGACAGTCCCAAGCAAGAAGAATAGACCCACGCCCAGACACATCATAATTAAAATGCCAAAAATTAAAGACAAAGAGAGAATCTTAAAGGCAGCAAGAGAAAAGCAATTTGTTATCTACAAAGGAGTTCCAATAAGGCTGTGAGAAGATTTTTCATCAGAAATTATACAAGCCAGAAGGGAATGGCATGAAGTACTCAAGGTAATGAAAAGCAAGGATCTGAAGCCAAGATTACTATATCCAGCAAAGGAGATCATTCAAAATAGGTGGTGAAATAAAGAGCTTCCCTGATAGAGAAAGGTTAAAGAAATTTATCACCACTAAGCAGCATTGCAGGAAATGCTAAAGGGACTGCTGTAATAAGAGCAGAAATAGAGAACCTAGGCATGCAGAATTAAAATGGCAAAAAATAAGTACCTATCAATAATAACCTTAATTGTAAATCGATTAAATGCTCCAATCAAAAGATATAGGATGGCTGAATGGATACAAAAACATGACCCAACTATATGCTGCCTACAGGAGACCCACCTCAAAATAAAAGACACACAGGATGAGCATGAAGGGGTGGGAAAATATTTTCCCATGCAGATGAAAAAGAAACTGGGGTTGCAATACTCATATCTGAAAAAATAGGCTTCCAAATGAAGTCCATCACAAGAGGCAACAAAGTTCACTACATAATACTAAAGGGATTGTTCCAACAAGAGGATATACCCTGGTAACATATATGCACCCAATATAGGAACACATAAATATATTAAAAGTCTTCTACAGGACTTTAAGGGAGAGATCGACAACAATACAGTCATAGTAGGGGACTTTTAACACCCTGTTGACTTCAATAGATAGATCTTCCAAATAAAAGGTTAACAAGCGAACTGTAACCCTAAAGGACACACTGGATCAGATGGATTTAATTGACATTTATAGAACATTTCACCCCAAAGCTGCAGAATATACATTCTTCTCTAGTGCACATGGGTCAATCACAAAAGTAGATCATATTAGGACACAAAACAAGTCTCTACAAGTTCAAGAAGATTGAGATCATATCAAGCCTCTTCTCAGATCACAGCATCTTCTCAGAATGAAATTAGAAATCAACTACAATAAAAACACCCAAAAATGTCCAAACACATAGAGACTAAATAGCATATTAATAAACAATGAATGGGTTACCAATGAGATCGATAATGAAATCTAAAACTTCCTGGAAACAAATGAAAATGAACACACAACCCAAAATCCCTGGGACACTGCAAAAGCTGTCCTGAGGGAAGTTTGTAGCACTACAGGCATACCTTAGGAAACAAGAAAAAAATAAACTATTGAACCCTACAACTTAAAGAATTTGAAAGAGAACAGCAATAAAAGACAAAAGGAAATAGAAGGAAGGAAATAATAAAGATCAGAGCAAAAATAAATGACAGAGTCTACAAAAACAATATAAAACATCAAACCAAGAGTGGTTATTTGAAAAGATAACCATGATTGATAAATCATTAGCCAAATTCATCAAGAAACAAAGAGAGAGGACCCAAATAAATAAAATCAGAAATGAAATTAGAGAAGTAACCACTGACACCACAGTAATACAAAGGATTGTAAGCAAATACTATGAACAACTATATGCTAACAAGCTGGACAACCTGAATGAAATGGACAGATTTCTAGAAAAAATACCATCTTCCAAAATGGAATTAGGAAGAATCAGAAAACCTGAATCTATATATATAAAACCCTATTATGCAAATAGACCGAATGGCAGAACAACGGAACTGGTCACTATGACGTGCGCTGAACACCAGGGGTCACACATGGAACATGGTGGGTGTTAGTAGCAGGCGGCAGAGTGCTGAACATGGCTGGCATCAGCTGTGGTGGGATGCTGGAGCAGATGAGCAAGGGTGCCAGACCAAGGCGGGTCACTGGTCACTGTCATCAGGGCGAGCCTCTGTTGGTTACTGAAAATTTTTTGCTCCCATGCACCATGGTCCGGCCGGGCCCTCACACCTGCTGTTGGCGCTGGCTCCACTCGCACCCACTGCCAGTGCCAGACCCGCTAGCACCTGCAGTCAGTGCCAGAGCTGCTGCTTGCACCTGCTGCTGGCACCCAGCACAGGTCCAGCTTGGCGCTGTCAGCAGGTGCAAGCGGTGGCTGCTGCCCCAATCGCTCCTCAGGAGCAGGGAGAGATGGAGAAGCCTCAGGGGCAATCAGGGCCAGCAGCTGTTGCTCACACCCACTGATGCCACTGGCCCCACTGGCACCCATTGCTGGCACCGGCCCCAATCACTCCGCTCCGTCAGTGGTGCAAGCAAGGCCAGTGCCATCAGTGCGTGGGAGCAGCGGGAGCAGGGCTGCCAGCAGACAGGACCAGGGGCTGCAGTGGGAGGGGCCAAACTGGGGCGCAGAGGATGGGCTGAGACCCGCCCCTTTGCCCATCACAGCCTCGCAACCCACATTTCCTTTCAAGGTGCATGAATTGGTGTCTTGGGCCCCTATTAGGCTAATAACAATTGATGAAATTGAAGCAATAAAAAAAAAAAACACCCAGCAAACAAAATCTTTGCTCCAGACAGATTCACAGAGAAGTTTCACCAAGCATTCAAGGAAGAACTAACACGTATCCTCAAACAATTACAAAAAATCCAAGAGGAAAGAACATTTCTAAGCTCTTTCATTGATGCTGGCATTACCCGAATTCCAAAACCAGATAAAGACACTACAAAGAAAGAGAATTACAGGCCAATATCCCTGATGAACATAGATGCTAAAATCCTCAACAAACTTAGCAAATCAGATCAATATATTAAAAGATCATATACCATGATCAAGTGGGATTTATTCCAGATCCAAGGCTGGTACAATATTCGCAAGTCAATAAATGTGATAAATCACATGAACAAATTGAAAGACAAGAATGACATGATCAAATCAATACATGCAGAAAAAGCATTCGACAAAATCCATCACCAATTTTTGATAAAAACTCTCAACAAAGTGGGAATAGAGGAAGCATATCTCAACATAATAAAGGTCATATATGACAAACCTACAACGAACATCATACTCAGTGGGCAAAAACAAACCATTTCCCCTAAGAATAGGAACAAGACAGGGATGTCCGCTTTCACCACTCTCCTTTCAACATAGTACTGGAAGGCCAAGCCACAGTCATCAGACTAGAACAAGAAATGAAAGGCATCCAAATTGAGAAGGAAGAAGTAAAACCCTCATTATTCATAGATGACATGATATAGTGCACAGAAAACTCAAAGACTCCACCAATAAATGAACTTGACCATGTATCAGGATACAAAATCAACACCCAAAATTCAGTGGTATTTTTAATACGCCAATAATGAATCCTCAGAAAGAGAGTCTAAACAAACAATTCCACTTAGTATTGAAACAAAAATAATAAGACATTTAGGAACAAATTCAACCAAGGAAATAAAAGACTTGTACTTGGAAAACTACAGGATGTTGAAAAAAAGAGATAGAGGAAGATGCAAACAAGTGGAAGAAGATACTGTGTTCATGAATTGGTAGAATGAACATAATTAAAGTGCCCATACACCCCAAGGCAAAATATAGATTCAATACAATCCCTATTAAAATACCAACAGCATATTTCACAGATATTGAACAAATACTCCAAAAATTTATATAGCACTAAAAAACCAAATAACCATAGCAATCTTGAGACAGAAGAACAAAGTTGGAGGAATCACAATACCAGATACCAAGTTATACTACAAAGCCACCACAATCAAAACAGCCTGGTACTGGCACAAAACAGGCATATAGGTCAGTGGAACAGAACAGAGACCCAAGAAATCAATCCAAGCTATTCAGTTCCATTATTTGACAAAGGAGGCAAGAACATACAATGGAGTCAAGACATTCTCTTAAAAAAAAAAAAAAAGGTATTGGGGAAAATTGGACAGATACAAGCAAAAAATAAAACTAGGCCACCAACTCACACCATACACAAGAATAAACTCAAAATGGATAAAAGACTTAACAGTAAGTCAGAAACTATAAAAATCCCATAAAAAACCATAGGCAGGAAAACCTCAGATATCTCTCGTAGCAGTGTTTATAGGTACATCTCCTAGGGCAAAGAAAACTAAGGAGAAAATAAACAAATGGGACTGTATCAAACTAAAAAAAATCTTATGTACAGCAAAAGATTGTACATCAACAAAATGAAAAGGTAACCCTCTGTATGGGAGAACATATTTGCCAATGATACATACAATAAAGGTTTAATATCCGAAATATATAATGAACTCACATAATTTAACAAAAGGAAGACGAACAATCCAGTTAAAAATAGGCAAAGGACCTAAGTAGACACGTCTCCAAAGTAGACATACAGATGGCCAAGAGACATATGAAAAAATGCTCAAAGTCACTGATAATCAGAGAGATGGTAATTAAACAACAATGAGTTATCACCTAACATATGTCAGAATGGCTACCATTAACGAGTCAACAAATGGCAAGTGCTGGTGAGGATGTGGAAAAAAGTCAACTCTAGTACATAATTATATGGCAGTGATGGCGAACCTATGACACACGTGTCAGAGGTGACACGCGAACTCATTTTTTTGGTTGATTTTTCTTTGTTAAATGGCATTTAAATATATAAAATAAATATCAAAAATATACATCTTTGTTTTACTGTGGTTGCAAATATCAAAAAATTTCTATATGTGGCACGGCACCAGAGTTAAGTTAGGGTTTTTCAAAAGGGTGACACACTGAGCTCAAAAGGTTCGCCATCACTGGTGTATGGGAATGCAGGCTGGTGAAGCCATTATGGAAAACAGTCTGGAATTTCCTCAGAAAATTAAATATGGCACTGCCATTTGACCCAATGATCCAACTTCTAGGAATATATCCTAAGAAACCCGAAACACCAGTCAGAAAGAATGTACACACCCTTATATTCATAGCAGCTCAATTTACAATAGCTAAGATCTGGAAACAGTCCAAGTGCCCAGCAGTAGTTGAGTGGATTAAAAAAAAAAAAAAGCTGTGGTACATTTACTCCGCGGAATATTATGCAGCAGTAAAAAAAAAAAAAAAAAAAGGATCTCTTATTCTTTGAGACAGCATGGAGGGATCTGGAGATTATTATGCTAAGTGAAATAAGTCAGAGAAAGACAGGTATTGCATGATCTCACTCATATGGAATCTAAGTAACAAAATAAATATGAATGCAGGGGATTCAGAGACATTGAAGCATGGAATTGCTGAGGAATCTTAGAGGGAAGGGGTGGGAGGATGGGTGGGTGGCAGTGATTAACCAAAGAACTTGTATGCATATATGGACATGGACAATATGGGGTAAAAGGCCTTGGGTGGGCTGTGGGGGCAAGCTAGAAGGGATCACTGGGGCTTAAAGGGGGACATATGTAATACTTTTCAACAATGAAGATTTAAATAATAATAATAATCTGGCTGGAAGTGTACTTGACTGTGGAATTACATCCAAGTGAGACAGAGAATGTGTTCAGGCATTAATGGTCAGAACAAAAACAGAGTGCCCTGTCAGCCCATGTTGTCCTTGAGTGGAGCATGTGAACTGACATCCAAATAAAAAGGGCACATATTTAGCCCTGGCTGGCTGACTCAGTTGGTTGAAACATAGTTCCATGCACCAAAAGGTTGCAGGTTCAATTTTGGTCAGGGCACATACCTAGGTTGCGGGTTTGATCCCAGATGAGGTGTGTATTGGAGGCAACTGGGAAAAATAATAATAAAATAAAGTGACATCATTCAGATACTCAGTCTTTTCAAATATACATACCTTGATGGCCTGGTCAGTTTCATAAATCAATCTATCTATCTATCTGTCTGTCTGTCTGTCTGTCTGTCTGTCTATCTATCTATACACACACACACACACACACAATATTTTTAGAATCGATTTGAGAGAGAGAGAGGAAGGGAGAGGAAAAGAAACATTGATTGGCTGCTTCCTGCTGGGTATGGAACCCACAAACTGGGCATGTACCCTGACCAGGAATCGAACCAACAACTATTTGGTGCATGATACAGTGTTGAGCCACCAACCAGGGCTTCACAAGTGTTCTTAAAGTGAACACAAAAATTTGAGCCTCTTGATTTGCATCATTTTGGGGGTTTTGTGGATCAAGTGGCTAGGAACCATTTTCAGAGGTCACCTCAGACCACTATGTATATGCTTATACCTTTTATGACTACCAGCACAGTAAATTTTTTTTTTTACAACAGCATCACCACAAATATGTGAGTAATGCATTGCATTACAACACCTATTACATCAGTAGGTGACAGGAATTTTTCATCTTAATAATCTTGTGGAACCACAATCACATATGTGGTCCATTGCTGAACAAAATGTCATTATGTGGCACATGACTACTATAATTTTGCAAAATGTTGCCATTAGGGGAATCTGGGGCAAGTGTGCAAGAGATTCTGCGTTGCTTCTTAAAAATGTATGCAACTTTACAATTATATCAATAAAATTTTCAATTAAAAATATCTGAGTTAGTAAATTATAATAAAAAATGCAGCTATTTCAAGTTTGAAATGGGGCTAATAAATAACTATCCTTTTCATAACATGTATAAGAAGTGACTACTGATCTGTTGTACAAATTTAGGTATAGGATTACAAGTCACTTTTTCAAGATGGAAAGAAATTTGGGAATAAAAAAGAACATTATGTATAGGTGAATAACAGAATTTGTTAATTCCAAAAATTGAGTCCTAAGAATTTTCCCATAATTTTTTTTGATATACAAAGTGTCAATTTTGTGAGGTTCAGAAAACAGAAGATCTAAAAAGGATTAAGTACATACATGGATAATATAGTAATAATGGATTTTTAAAATAATTTAAGAAATGGATCATGTGTGTGTGTGTGTGTAAGGTGGGTGGGTGTTCAAACTAGGCTATTTGCCATATGTCTGAGCCCCCGTCCCACTTGACAAAAGAACAAGAAACCTTTTATGGATGCTGAATTTATTGTATGTAGTATAGTCTCTAGGCGGGTGGAAATATCTAGCCTGTCAAATAAAGGGACAGTTTAAGTTAGTGGTTTTAACAATGCCTCCTTTAATGATTAGTCAAATCATGAGAAACCTGCCCAGGGATTATCTTTCCTTGGCTTTTTACATATTTTTTGGTTAAAGTATGTAAAATGTGATTTTCATGCCTTAGGATATTTTAGCCTGTTCGTTTTTAATTCAAATGCAGGGATCATTACTTAATTTTTTATTAAAAAACAATTTACCAAGAAGTTGTAATAACTCTAAACTTGTATATGCCTACTAAACATGCCCAAGTATATACAAGGCAAAAATTACAAGTATATATAAAAAAAATTACAAGGATTAATTTGTCAAAGACTGAATCATTATAGAGATTTTCTTGTAATAAATAAACAACAATTAATGAGAGATAGAAAAGTTAAATAGCAATTTCCAAGTATTATTAAACACGTTTCAAAATTCACTTTTTGCAGATGACATGATTCTGTATATAGAAAACCCTAAAGACTCCACCAAGAAATTATTAGAAACAATCAATATAGTAAAGTTGCAGAACACAACAATCCATGTATAAAATCACTGCTGCCTGGCCAGAGTAGTTCAGTAAGTTGAGCATTGCCCTGTGCACCAAAGTTGCTGGTTCAATTCCTGGTCAGGGCACATACCTGGGTTAAGGGTTTGATTCCTGGTCCGGGAATATATGAAAGGTAAATGATCAATGTTTATCTCTCTCTCTCTCTCTCTCTCTCTCTCTCTCTCTCTCTCTCTCTCTGTGTGTGTGTGTGTGTGTGTGTGTGTGTGTGTGTGTGTGTGTGTGTGTGTCTTTCTCTCTCTCGGTGAGGATTTCATTCCTGTATACTAACAATGAAACTTCAAAATAGAAATGGAAAAAATAATTCCTTTTGCAATTGCAACAAATAGAATAAAATACCTAGGAATAAACTTGACGAAGGATGTGAAGGACCTATGTACTAAAACTACAAAGCATTATTAAAAGAGATTGAAAAAGACACAACGATGCCCTGGCTGGTTTTGCTCAGTGATTAGAACAGGGGTCCTCAAACTACGGCCTGTGGGCCACATGCAAATACAAATATTGTATTTGTTCCCATTTTGTTTTTTTACTTCAAAATAAGATATGTGCAGTGTGCATAGGAATTTGTTCATAGTTTTTTTTAAAACTATAGTCTGGCCCTCCAACTGTCTGAGGGACAGTGAACTGGCCCCCTGTTTAAAAAGTTTGAGGACCCCTGGATTAGAGTGTGAGCCCATGCTCCAAATGGTCTTGAGTTCAATTCCCAGTCAAGGACATGTACCTCAGTTTCAGGTTTGATCCCCAGTCCCAGTCAGAGACAACCAACTGATGATGTGTCTGTCTGTTTCTCTCTCTCTCTCTCTCTCTCTCTCTCCCTCCCCCCCCCTTTCTCTAAAAAATCAATGGAAAAAATATCCTCAGGTGAGGATTAAACAAACAAAAAAAGACACAATGAAATGGAAAGATATTTTGTGTTCATGAATGGAAGAATCAACATAATTTAAATGGCCATATTACATCTGTGTGGAACCACAGAAGACCCTGAATAGCCAAAGCAGTCCTGAGACAAAAGAACAAAGGTGGAGGTATCAGCACTTCCTGACTTCAAATTATACTACAGATCTACAATAATCAAAACAGCATGGAATTGGTAGAAAAACAGACACACAGACCAATGGAACAAAATTGAGAATCTAGAAATAAAACTGCATGTATATGGGCAATAATTTATGGCCAAGGAGCCAAAAACACAATGGAGAAAAGTAGCCTCTTAAGTAAATGGTGCTGGGAAAATTGTAAAGCATGGCTCAATGGTTGCGTGTCAACCTATGAACCAGGAAATCACGGTTCTATTCCCTGTCAGGGCATATGTCCTGGTTGCAGGCTTAGTCTGCGGTGTGGTGTATGCAGGAGACATCTGATCAATGATTCTCTCTCATCATTGATGTTTCTATCTCTCTCTCCCTCTCCCTTCCTCTCTGATATCAGGGTGTTTTTTTTTAAAACTGAGAATTATCAATTGTTATAAGTCCCTGAATTTGGGAGTAATTTGTCTCATAGTAATAGATAGCAAATAGTTTGTCTCCATGTACAAAAATTAATTCAAAATAGAACAAAGACCTAAATATAAGATCTGGAACAATTATATAGAAGAAAACGTAGGCCCTGAGCTTATGTACCTTGGTCTTAGAGAACATGTTATGAATTTGACCCCAAAGGCAAGGGATGTAAAGGTAAAAATAAATTAATGGGCCTATATAAAAAGCTGCACAGCAAAACAAACCGTCAACAAAATAAAAAGGCAACCAACCAAATGGGAATGATATCTGCAAGTAATAGCTCCAACAGGGGTTAATATCCAAAATACATAAAGAACTCATACAACTCAACACCAAACAATTTAATTTTTTAAAAAATAGCAATTTAAAAATGCAGAGTACATGAACAGACACATCTTCCAAGAAGATATGCAAATGGCCAACAAATATATGAAAAGTTGTTCAACTTCACTAGCTATTATGGAAATGCAAATAAAAACTACAATGATACCATCTTACACCTGTTAGAATGTATTATCAATAAGACAAGTAATAACAGGTGTTGGAGAGATTGTTGAGAAGAAGGAACCCTCATTCACTGGTGGTAGGAATGAAACCTTTGCAGCCACTGTGGAAAAAAGTATGGTCAGTTCCTAAAAAAATTTAGAATACAATTACCATATGACCCAGCAATCCCTCTTCTGAGTATCTACCCCAAAACCTTGAAAACATTTACTCACAATGATATATGCACCCCTGTGTTCATTTCAGCATTATTCACAGTGCCCAAGACATGGAGACAACCCAAGTGTCCTTCCATAGAGGACTGGATAAAGAAGATGTGGTACATATACTATATACTATGGAATACTACTCAGCCCTAAGAAAGGATGTAATACAGCCATTTATAACAACATGGATGGAGCTTGAGAACATTATGCTTAAATGAAATAAGTCAGAAAAAGCTATCCTATGGTCAGAACATAAGATTTCACTCATGTGGGATATAAAACTGAAACCCATAGACACAGATGACTATATGGTAACTCTGAGGGAAGTGGGGAGGTAGTGAAGAGTAAAGGGGGCCACATTTATGGTGATGGAAGATGATTTGACTTTGGTGGTGGGTGCACATGCAATATACAGATCATGTATCATAGAAAAGTACACTTGAAACCTATATGATCTTATTAACCATTGTCACCCCAATAAATTTAATTAAAAAAGAAAAACTCATGCATATTTGAAAGTCAATTTTGTGATAATATAAAGCTATAGTTCCCAAACGTGTACCATGGGGCTTCGTAGTGAACTTAAAAGGACACTTTGGAATATTCTGAATTTTGAGAGTAATACTGATATTTAACATCATTCAGATACCACAGAACTATTAGATCTTGAGTTAGTTCACAATTTTTAAGCATTAGATTACACTGTATTCCTTTCAGTCGCATATTTTGTCTAAAAGACATAAAAACTTGTTTTCAATTTTTTTGTTATTTCACCCCCCACCCCCCAAAAAGTGACTATTAAGTTGTTTGGACCTAACTACTTGATAAGACACTATTAGGGATTTCCTTTGGCCTAAATTGTGGACTGACAAAATTCGGGAAACTTAGATATAAAAAAATGTCAGCTAATTTCAGAGTATTGTACAGACTGTTTTCTCTGATCACAGTACAATTAAATTAGAAATCAGTGAATGAGATAGTTACAAAAACTTCATAATTATGAAAAATAAAGCACTTCTAAGTACCTTGGGCATCAAAGAGATCCTAATAGAAATTAGGAATACCCAAAACAATAGGAAAAATAATACATGTTGGAACCTGTGGAATACAGTTAAAGTACTATTTCACAATAGCAATTTGTAGCAAGTAGAGAGAACAAATAATAGGGATTTAAAAGGCACATTAATTTGTAAGTAGCATAAGTTTAAAATATTAGTACATCACTTAGTTTTTGCTGCATAATAAACCACTCCAAAACTAAGTGGCTTAAAACTATAGCCATTTTATTAAGCTAATAATTCTGTGAGTTGGCATAGTGGTTCTTATGGTCTGGGCCAGTTTAACTGAGCTCTGTGGGCTCCCTCATTTCATCTCTGGTCAGTTGGTAGGTTAGTTGGTGACTAGATGATCTAAGATACTCTCACTCAAGTTTCTGGCTATTGGCTGGGACCTTGGTTGTCCTCCACATAGCTTCATCCTTCAGCAGGCAAGCACAGTGTTGACCACATGGTGGTTTTAGAATTGTAAGAGCAGCAAGAAGGACATGCTCTGATGTATAAGTCCATGTGCATTATGTCCCATTGCCAAAGCAAGTTACACAGCCACACCCAGAACCAGACTACCTGGAGGCATGGATATAAGAAGGGGAATTGTAGATATTTCTGCAATCTAACACAATTTGAATATGAACAATTTTATGCCAGTAAATTGGAAAACTTGTGTGAAATAGACAATTTCCTAGTGGAAAAAATAAAAACAATTTACCCAGTTTCCCTAAGGAGAAATGAAAAACTTGAATAGATCTAAAAATAATGGAAGTGATTATATAAATAGCTGAAAATTTAACCTCTCTCATCCATCTGGAAAAAAAAAGGTAACCTTACAGATTGAACTTCACAAGCATTCAAAGAACAGATCATTTTAGCTACTATTAAATGATTACGGGAGAGAAGGTAACGAGGGAACACTTCCCAATTGATTTTATGAAGCTAGCAAAATTATAACCCCCAGGAACCAGATTAAGACAGCATGTGAAAGGGTACTTATGAACATAGGTGAAAAAAGTTTTAAATAAAGTGAATATTTTAAATTCCAAGAAAGATATATCTTGGGATTTACAAGATTATACGTTTAACATCACAAGATTTTAAGTTTAACATTAGAAAATCAATTAGCATATTTACAGATGAAAGGGGAAAATTGTGCATCCATTTCAATATATGCAAAAAAGTGCAATTTAATAAAATTAAGCACCTATTTGTGGCTTTAAAAAAGAAAAAATCTAGCAAATTATAAATAGTTTCCTTACCAGAATAAGCCAATAAACATCTTATATAATGATAAACTGCTATCCTCAGATTGGGCATCTATATATAGGAGGCTTAGTTGTATTTATGTTTTATAATGCTTTTATACCTGACATATTTTGACATTATGAGGAATGAAGAAGATTCCTAAAAGGACTTTGGAAACTTGATTGTTCAGGCTCTGGAAAAGTTATAGGAAAACAGTGAAAATGGAATGGGATCAGGATTAGATTAATTTTTTGTTTTGTTTATCTGTTGATAGGTTAATTTGCTGAAAATTTTTAAATGGACAAAATTCTAAGAGATGTTAAAATTTATAATAGATTTAAAAATTAACTGTTACAAATCACAAAGTATGGTGCATAGACTTTTTTAAATTTTGAAACAATTTCAACTTACGGTTTGAAATTCAGATTTACAAGATAGTGCTGAAAATACCATGCACACTTATTTAGCCCCCCAGTTTCCTCATTTGTTAGCATTCTCCATATTTGCCTTATTCTCTCTAATTTTTATATATATGTACATTATTTTTCTTGAACCATTAAGTTGTAGGCATTATGTCTATTACCCTTAATATATCAGTTCATCCTATCTAATAAAAGAGAAACATGGTAATTAGCGTACAACTGCTATGCTTCCCATTGGCTAATCAGGGCAATATGCAAATTAACTGCCAGCCAAGATGGTGGCCGGCAGCCAGGCAGCTTAAAGCGAAAATGAGACTTCCTTGCTTCAGTGACGGAGGACTCCAACGTTCCCCGCCTGCCTTGCCCACCTCTGAGCCTGCAGTTTGAAACATTGTAACGAATATAGAAGCTAAACAAAACCCCAGAAACCTGCTTTCAGCGATCCGGGATCTCAGAGGTGGAGTTAATACAGAGTTTCGATTATAGAACACAAACAAACCAGATACCTGCTTTCAGCAGCCAAGGCCTCAGAGCTGGAGCCAGAGCTAAAGCAGGCCCAGAATAAAAAAGAAAAAGAAAAAAAGGAGCAGTTGGGAGCTTCCGTCACCCGTCAGCCTGAAAGCAGCCCTCAGTCCCTCACCCAGACTGGCCAGGCGCCCCACGGGGGAC
>NW_006289082.1:1222301-1229327 GCF_000327345.1 Myotis davidii
TAACCCCCTGATCGGCCCTGCTCTGTGCGTGACAGGGGGTGGCGCCGCAACCTCCCCATCGACCCTGCCTTGAGTGTGACAGGGGGCGGTGCCCCAACACCCCAATCAGCCCTACCCTGAGCGTGACTGAGGGTGGCATCGCAACCTCCCAATCCGCCCTACTCTGTGTATGACAGGGGCGGCGCCCCAACTCCCCAATCAGCCCTGCTCTGAGCCCGACCAGGGGCTGCATCTAGGGATTGGGCCTGTCCTCTGCCACCCGGGAGCAGGCCTAAGCCAGCAGGTTGTTATCTCCCGAGGGGTCCCAGACTGTGAGAGGGCACAGGCCGGGCTGAGGGACCCCCCTTCCTCCCAAGTGCACAAATTTTTGTGCATCGGGGCTCTAGTCCTATATAATAAAAGGCTAATATGCAAATTGTCCCCTCGACCAGGAGTTCAACCAGAGGGTGGGGCTAGCCAGCCAACTGCCCATGGCCCCTCCTCCCAGCCAGCCCAGCCTGATTGGCCCCGATCGGGCGGGCAGTTTGGACCACACTCATGCATGAATTCGTGCACCAGGCCTCTGGTATTTCATAAAAACATACTTTCCTACATACCCAAAGTGCATCTGTCAGATAAACATATATAAATTTTTACTATCTAATCCATAGACCCAACTCATATTGCTAGTTGTTCCCAATAATGTCATTTGTAAATCTGAGATCCAATCAGGATTGAGCATTGCAGTGAGTTCTCATGTTTCTTTAGTCTCCTTCATACCAGAAGTTTCCCAGACTTTATCTTTTGAAGAGTACACACTAAATTTTTGTAAAATGGCAGATCTGGCTTTTTACAAAAGCAGATCTGGGTTTATCTGGCTTTTCTCAGATTGTTGTTATTTTAGTCAGGAATACCACAGAAGTGAAATTGTTTTCTTAGTGCATCAGAGCGGAAGGCACAGTGTTGATTTGTTCTTTACTCATGTTTATAATAACCTTTGTCACTTGGTCAAGATGCTGTCTGCTAAGTTTTCCTCCTGTAAATTAATATGTATTTTTTGAGGAGCTACTTAGTCTATAAAATACTAATGTGTGAATCTTAATATTTGCGAGAGATGTTAATTTAAAAATAATATAAAGTTGATTATTTGAAATTGCTAAAGTATGCCATCATATAAATGGAAGTTGCTAATCTCTGAATTAGCATATACTAGTATATAAACAAGTTTGTTTTTTTATTTTTTTATGTTTCATTTTTATTTTTTTAATTGTTTTATTGCTTAAAGTATTACAAAGAATATTACATATGTCTCCTTTATTTTTCCGCCCTTGACAATCCCCTGGCCTCCCCTACCCCCCAGTGTCTTATGTCCATTGGTTATGGTTATATGCATGCATACAAGTCTCTTACCTCCCCCCCGCCCCCCAACAACAGTTTGTTTCAACATGGTTACTCAAACATAGTATAAAAGTAGATGCCATGCAGGTAAGCCAGTAAGCTTCAGATATAGATGTATTTCTAGTTTTAAGTTTCTATTTGATAATGCATTTTAACACTAGTATTAGTGCCTCTTTGGTAACTTTCTATTATAATCAAACACTTCTGTAAATACTGTATTTTATATCCTTTGAAATATTAAGTTGAAAAGCATCTCAGAAATCATTTGTTCAGTTTTTATCAAATTCATTTTGGCTTAATTCTATAGACACACTAAAAAAGTTAGAGAAGCCCTAACTGGTTTGGCTCAGTGGATAGAGCATCGGCCTGCGGACTGAAGGGTCCCAGGGTCAATTCCAGTCAAGGGCATGTACCTTGGTTGCGGTCACATCCCCAGTAAGGGGTGTGCAGGAGGCAGCTGATGGATGTTTCTCTCTCATCAATGTTACTAATTCTCTATCCCTCTCCATCTTCCTTCCTCTCTGTAAAAAAATCAATAAAATACATTTTTTTAAAAAGTTCAAGAAAATTGGTGACTTACCCAAAGTTATATATTATGTGAAATGGCACAGGTTGCTATTACAAACAGTTGAAATACCATATAATGTAGAAATATATTTGCTAGTAGATAGTTCTTGTTTGTAAAAGCCAGATAGTAAGAGTTTAAATCTGAGTTTATGAGAAACTAAAAAAACAATCCCGTTTACCATTGCAACAAAAAATTAAGATACCTAGGAATAAACTTAACTAAGGAGGTAAAAGACCTGTACTCGGAAAACTACAGGACACTGGAAAAAGAGATAGAGGAAGACATAAACAAATGGAAGAATACATCATGTTCATGGATTGGTAGACTAAACACCATTAAAATGTCCATACTACCCAAAGCAATCTATAGATCCAGTGCTATCCCCATTAAAATACCAACAGCATATTTCACAAACCTAGAACAAACTCTACAAAAATTTATATGGTATTAAAAAAAACCCGAATAGCCACAGTAATCCTGAGAAAGAAGAACAAAGTTGGAGGGATCACAATACCAAATCACAAGCTATATTACAAAGCCATAGTTCTCAAAACTGCCTGGTACTGGCATAAGAACAGACATTTAGACCAATGGAACAAAACATAGTACCCAGAAATAGACCCAAGCCATTATGCTCAATTAATATTTGACAGAGAAGGTAAGAGCATACAATGGAATTAAGACAGTCTCTTCAATAAATAGTGTTGAAAAAATTGGACAGATACATGCCAAAAAAATGAAACTAGACCACTAACTTACACCATACACAAGAATAAACTCAAAATGGATAAAGAACTTAAACTTAAGACAAAAATATTTTTTTGTAAACATAAGATAAAAGTCTTAGAAGAATCTATAGGCAACAAAATATCAGACACATGTCATAGCAATATCTTTACCAGTATAACTCTTAGGACAATAGAAACTAAGGAGAAAATAAACAAATGGAACTACATCAAAATAAAAAGCTTCTGCACAGCAAAAGAAGCCATCAACAAAACAACAAGAAAGCCCACTGGGCGAACATATTTGCCAATGTTAAATATATGCACCCCTATGTTCATAGCAGCACAATTCACAATAGGTAAGATTTGGAAACAGCCCACGTGCCCATCAGCAGATGAAGTGGATTAGAGAACTGTGGTACATCTACACAATGGAATACTACGCTGCTGTAAAAAGGAAGGAACTCCTAGCATTTCCAACAGCATGGATGGAACTGGAAACCATTATGCTAAGCAAAATAAGTCAGTCAGAGAAAGATTAATGTCACATGATCTCACTCATTTGTGAAATATAATGAACAACATAAACTGATAAACAAAAATGGACATAGAAGCATCGAATAGACCATCCAATCTCAGAGGGAAGGCAGGGGACGGGGGCGGGGGGGTAAGAGAGCAACCAAAGGACTTGTATGCATGCATATAAGCATAACCCATGGACACAGACAGTAGGAGGGTGAGGGCATGTGCTGGTGGGTGGGAGTGGCTGGGAAGAGGAATTTTTATGGAGTTTTTATTAACAGTATCCTTATGGCTTCTTAACTATTTACTGGTTGCCTTTCAGAACAAAAGAGATGAACACTTACTGAAAAAAAGGAATGTTCCCCAAGAAGAAAGTTTAGAAGATTCAGATGTTGATGCTGATTTTAAAGCAGTAAGTTACCTTGTTCTTATAAACTATGTATTTAAATAAATTTTGTAATGACCAGAAAACTTCATTTTTAATCTAAGATCAATTGTACAATGATAATTAAGGTAGATTAACTTTAGTAAATGATTTTATGAATGCGATTTTGCTAACAAACTCTTTGCTGAACTATCTTTTTTTCTTTTTAAGCAAAATGTAACACTAGAAGCTATATTGCAGGTATGTTATTAATTTAATATTCTCATTTTGAAATATTTTGAAATTGATTTTTTTTTATTTCTGAAATTTACATTTGGTGTTTCAGAATGCCACCAGTGATAACCCAGTGGTCCAGCTGAGTGCTGTCCAAGCTGCAAGGTAAATACTAATTTGTCCCATCAGAGAAATTATGTCACATGTAGGGTGTCTTATTTAATAGTCTAGAAGGAGTACATTATTATTTCTGTTCATAGTTTGAAAATGATAACTTCTTACATTTCTTTTCCTAGAAAACTATTATCCAGTGACAGAAACCCACCAATTGATGATTTAATAAAATCCGGGATTTTACCAATTCTTGTCAAATGTCTAGAAAGGGATGATAAGTAAGTATGGATTTGATTCCCTGTCCACTTTTTTCAGTTAAATAAAAATTTAAGATTGTTATTTAACCAATGGGTTCAGTTTGGTTTTGCATTTATTATACTTTTTATTTGTTATGCATTTGTATGTAACTATTGTGTGATTATATTCAACAGACCTAAAGTGCTTCTCTTTATTTTCTAGGAAAATTTTAGCTTTTATTTATTGTCTTTTCTAACTTATTTCAAATATTTTGAGTGTTTATTTTTAATTTCTTAAGTAATATTTTAAAACAACCCAAATAGTGTTTGAATCACTCTTTGCTTATGAGTCTATATATAGATTAATCTTATGACTGAATGGTTTCCAGAACTGAGTAGCTCTTTGTTGTGAATATTTCAGCTGATCCATTGCTCCTCTGTGAAGTCTTTAACAGAACTTCAACCATGATTTGTTGTCCAACATCATGGTTTTATTTGTGTAAATTGAAAATAAAAGGGCTGTTCATACTTTTACAGAATACTAGTAGAAAGGAAAAAACATCACTTGGTATTTTTGGGGTACTGCCCCACTTTTGTTAGTGTTTAGAGATACCCTGGTATGCTGTATTTTAAACCTCATCAATTTGAATTAACTGGGAAGAATGTAAGTTTGCACTCCAAAAACTTTAGAACAAACGCTGATTTTGCATTTTAGAGCATTTAGACTAAAATTTCAAGTATTTTGCTAAATGTTGTCTAAGAAATATTCACTTGACTAAGTAAAAATAATGGTATTTAAATGTTGCTACTATGGATTTTCTATTGTGTGCCACAGCCACCCTTCTAAAAGCCCTTAACACTTTATTTTAATAATATCATGTATGTTTTCTTTAACAAGATTTATTTAAGTAAAAATTAAGTTTTGCTTCAGCTGTTTAAAAAACATTCTGGTCTACCTCTGCCGTTAGGGTCCTCTTTTGATCACCTTCTCTTTTATTTCTCCTTTTACAGTTTTTGGTTTAGACTCATTGTGTGGGTGTGTCTGTGAAACATGGCTTTTATATAGAAAAGAATGGTAAAAATTTGTATGCAGTCCTGTGTAACTACTTCCCAAAGCAAAAATATAAATTTTTCAGTGGTTTCTTTCTGACTTTATGGATTTGTCATTGGAAATTGTTTTGTAATATAAAAGACCATAGATTTTGTACCCTGGTTTAAATCCAGGGTTTGCTATTGACCAAAACCCAAGTGGCTTGTATACCCTCATCTATTTTTATACTCTCATCTATAAAATTTAGATGACAGGCACAGTCCCCAGTACCACAGAGAAGTGGGGCTACTGGGCAGAATTGACTTGGGTTCTCTCTGCAGATCAATTCCACCTTGGTGAAGGTTTCCTTTAAAATCATACTGATGTGGAACCCAGGTCTGCCGTACAAAATACTCAATGTTCCTGAAAGTACACAGCAGTCTTAAAGTTTGCAGCAGAAAATTTTAAAGTTTCTGCAGCAACAAGTGCAATTATTACTAATAGTGGAATAGGAATAAATCTCGCACAGGCTGCTGGAAATGTGTGTTTTTTTAAATATATTTCTTTATTAATTTCAGAAAGAAAGGGAGAAAGAGAGAGAGATAGAAACATCAGTGATGAGAATCATTGATCGGCTGCCTCCTGCATGCCCCCTACCAGGGATCGAGCCCACAACCCAGGCATGTGCCCTTGGCCAGAATTGAACGTGGGACCCTTCAGTTCGCTGCCTGATGCTCTATACACTGAGCCAAGCCAGCTAGGGCTGGAAATATTTTTCTTAAGCATGGTTCAGAACTGTAGACTATTCCTAAAGATTGGTTGGAAGTCGTTAATATCTGCTACTTGGAAGATAGGATTATCTTCTAAAAAGTATTGGTAATGTTGTTGTTAAACTGAAATTAGGCATTTAAAATACTATGAAAACACCTGTGGTTGGTGAAATAATAAAAGGTTAGTTACTTAAAAAAAGAGAAAAAGATAACTCTGTCCTTTCTTGTTATTCACACTTTTCATGTGAAGAAGGAATGCTTATACATTGAGAGTACCATCTCCACAGAAGATCTTAGCTACCTCACAGCACACACAGCTAGTTCCTTGAGGGGAGTAAATGGATTATCCAACTATGTTTTGTTACTGGAGGATGCCTCTGATAATTCTTTTGGAAATAATTCTTTTGGGAACATTTCGAAAATTAAAATTTGTTGAATTTTTTAAAATAAAAATTAAGTGGTTGTGAGGAATGGAAATGATATGTACAAAACACTAACAATATCAAGCTTGTAATAAATGTTCATTCATTGTTTACTTCTTGCACTTATTTATTTTTTCTATATGTTCTCTCTCTTTTTTTCAAATGATGTCTTAGGAGACTTTGCCTGGCTTTATAATTTTGATTTTTTTACGTCTTTTTGTTTTTCTCATTTAAGGCCCTCATTTTCAGTATTTTGCCAAACCACCGCCGAATCTAGCTTTATAACCTTTTCTCCTTCCATTCTGGGCAGCATATACTATCTCTTCTTTGATCTTACTGTTCTTTTACTTCCTCTCTGCTTCTCATACCCTGTTATTCCCTGCCTTTTGCTAAAATTCATTATGTAGTTCTTGACCTGATACTCCATTTTCTCATCTGCTTCTATTTTATTAAAGAATTTTTTATTTTTTTTAAATTATTTTTTATTGATTTCAGAAAGGAAGGGAGTGGGAGAGATAGAAACACCAATGATGAGAATCCTTAATTGGCTGCCTTCTGCATACCCCCTACTGGGGATCAAGCCCACAACCCAGGCATGTGCCCTTTACCAGAATGGAACCAGGGACCCTTCAGTCTGCAGGCCGACGCTCTATCCACTGAGCTA
>NW_006289082.1:1229403-1255214 GCF_000327345.1 Myotis davidii
CCTTTGCTTTTCCTGCCTCTCTGCTTCTCATACCCTGTTATTCCCTGCCTTTTGCTAAAATTCATTATGTAGTTCTTGACCTGATACTCCATTTTCTCATCTGCTTCTATTTTATTAAAGAATTTTTTATTTTTTTTAAATTATTTTTTATTGATTTCAGAAAGGAAGGGAGTGGGAGAGATAGAAACACCAATGATGAGAATCCTTAATTGGCTGCCTTCTGCATACCCCCTACTGGGGATCAAGCCCACAACCCAGGCATGTGCCCTTTACCAGAATGGAACCAGGGACCCTTCAGTCTGCAGGCCGACGCTCTATCCACTGAGCTAGTCCAGCTAGGGCAAATCTGTTCCATCTCTTTAACCTCAGTGCTTGCTGTATCTCTGACATCTATTCTCCTTTAACTTTTCCCTTCTTGGATCTCATCAACCTTTTGATGCTAACAGTTTCACTCTCTTTCTTAAATATCTATAATATGTTTTTCTGCATCCCTATCCTTTGGCTCTCCTTCATTTTTGCTCACTACCACCTCCTCCCAACTTGGTATTATGCTTAAAGGAATTTATATTCTTTCAGCTATTTATCCTAACTTAATATAGAGTCCCTTTTAACAGGTTTCTCCTACATCAGCCTTTAAACTTTTAAAATTCATTCTGCATACCATGACCTCCAACATTTTTTAAAATTTCCTTTTTACCAGCACTCTATCTTTAGTATGTCTATAGAATAAATTCCAATACATTCTGAAACTTGGGATTTGAGTCTTCCCTCTCACCTTCACTCCAGCAACAACACACACACACATTCTCTCTCTGTGTGTGTCTCTCTCTCTCTCTCTCTCTCTTTCTCTCTCTCTCTTTTAGATAACCGACCCTCTCAATTTCATCCCCTATTATATTTTTGCATACTTTCTTGGCTTCAACTTCCTTTATCTTTTCCTAGTCATCTATATACATCGTGGTCATCCACCCATGATACTTTAATTGCATTTCCATAGTATCTTTCTTTATCCATCTTTGAAAGACTAGTTGTTTTCACTTTCTTTGTGAGGTCTTCCATTATTATCTCAAATTACAATGATCTCTTCCTTTTACAAAGTTGTGTAGCCTTATAATATCTCCAGTATGTAAAGCAGATGTAGGGAGTCACATAGAGTCTAGACTAGTCTAGAGGCTTTGGCAGTGATTCAAGTGAGATGATGAGAGCCTCAAGTAGCACAGTGATATTAGGAATAATGCTATAAGTATAAGAAATATTTAGGAGGTGGAAAAGAAGAGAAAAATATTTAGGAGATAAAATTGAAAGGACTGAGTGATTTGATGTTTGTGGGTGAGGAAGGAGTCAAGGGAAAAAATAATGACTGGCTAAATGTTGCAACTACCAATGGATATAAAAAAAGTATGTTTATAGTGACTCACTTTGGGAGCCAATGACACATTCAGGTGGAAATATCTAAGAGGCATTTGGATATATAGCAAGGTGAAATTCAAGGACAAGGTAAAGGATAACCATATAGGTCTGCAGATCATAAATTTAAGTTGGAGTTGTGTGCCTAAAGATATTTATTGTTGTTTTTTTACAGTCCTTCATTACAGTTTGAAGCTGCTTGGGCATTAACTAATATAGCATCAGGAACTTCTGCACAGACTCAAGCTGTTGTACAGTCTAGTAAGTAAATTAGCTTCCTTACTTATTGGACTTTTTATTTATTTATTTTTAATAAAGACAAGAAAGTAGAGTTTTATTGTAATTTTATTTTGTAACATTTTTAAACTGGTGAATTTTGTAAACTATTTTTTTATGATTGACCTCTTTCCCATAGGTATCATTAATCTATTATTAAATCATTTTAATTGTGGTTACTAAAATGTGAATAAAGTTTTATCTTTTTGGGTAGAGACCATCTTCTTTTTTTTTTTAAGACCATCTTCTAATAACAGGTTTTAAAATTTGTGTTTCTGATACCTCCAGGGTGCTTAAGTAGCTATTGCTTTTTAGCTTGTAACATATATATTTTTTAAAGTATACCTACTTCGGAGCTCCAGTGGCGCAATCGTTTAGCGCGCAGTACTTATAAAGTATACCTACCTCAAGATAGGAAAGCTGTTATTAATGTGTTGACCAAACTGACGAAAGCTTTTTGGGGGGGAAAAAAATACGTCACCAAGTACTGTTAAAATGTGGGACACTAGCCTGACTTTAGGTTTACTCAAGATAATGTTAAGTAGTCTACTAGTATGATATGGTAATAAGTTATATTGCTGTAGTGCGAATATAATATCTGCTACTTGGAAGATAGGACTATCTTGGAAGTTTTCTTTATTTTGGTAATGTCTAGGAGATAGTTTCCAGTTAGATTTTTAGCTGTAACAGAAAGGGAACAGATTTTAAACTACGTCTTTCAATATAGACTAGTAGGAATTTAATAACAATGTTTTGTTTTCATTTTTAACTTTTGGTTACCTTCTATTTGTTGTAACCTCTCTCTCAAAAGATTAACTGGCCCTAGCTAGTTTGGCTCAGTGGATAGAGCATTGTCGGCCTGCGGACCGAAGGGTCCTGGGTTTGATACCAGTCAAGGGCACGTACCTCAGTTGCAGGCTCCTCCCAGCCCAGGCCCTGGTCAGGGCTCGTGAAGGAGGCAACCAATCAATGTGTTTCTCTTTGTCTTTCCCTCTCTTTCACTCTCTCTAAAAATCAATGGAAAAATATCCTCGGGTGAGGATTTTTTTTAAAAAAGTTAAATTGTAGAGTTACCATATGACCAAGCAGTTCCACTACTAGATGGAACCAAGAGATATGAAACATGTTCACACAAAGACTTGTACACAAATGTTTGCAGCAATACTCATAATAGCCCCCAAATGGAAATACATTAGGTAATGGGTAAACAAAATGTGGTACACAGTTGAATACTCTTCAACAGAGAAAAGGAATGAAATATGGGTACATGCTGTAACATGGATGAACCTTAAAACTCATGCTAGGTTAAAGAAGCCAAACACACACAAAAAGCATATATTAGACAATTTTATCTATGAAATGTTTAGAATAGGGAAATCTGTGGAAAAAGAAAGCAAATAAAATGGTTGCCTGGGGCTGGGGGAGTAGGCTGCAAGACTACTATGGGTGAGGGATTTCTTTCGGAGGTGTTAAAATTAGATTGTGGTGATAGCTGCACAACTCTTTATAAATACTAAAAACCATTGAATTGTACACTTACATACATTACATTGTATGTAAGTTAGATCTCAATAAAGCTGTTAAAGGTGTGATAAATTTTAATTTAAATGTTAAGTGAAAAATAAAAAACTCAGAGACACAGCAAAAAATAGAGGTAGTACACAACTGACCGAAATTTACAAAAAAGTGATCTGGTTTAATGCTTAGTTTTTTATGTGGATGAATATAATACCAGTGTTTTAGAATTTGGGTTAACATGTAGGTTATGTAAATAGTAAGAATTGTAATGATAACTTATTTTAAAATATAAAGTAGGCCTGATATAGGAATAATCAGTTCTGTAGTTAATCCCATATCAGCAATTGAGATTACATTGGCTAAGGTTATGCATTTGGTGTAGGGACTCTTTTTTAATGTATTATAGATAAAATTTTTAATACAGTGTAGGAAAACTTGCTGCTTTTTGCTTTTAGTTAGTGATATAAGAGAAACTTTTATATACAGTACTGTTAATTAGGTGTGCTATTTGAATATTACTAAGGAAAATACTAAAATTGATTATTTTTAGAGTAAAAATATTTGCCCCAATTTTTAAATTCACCTATATTATGCCAGGTTCTGTGTATTTTATCAGTTTATTTAGGCCTAAAAATCTATAAACTCTTCAACATTTTGCAGTCTCAATATCAGCTTTTTAAAAAATTATAGATGCCGTACCTCTTTTTCTGAGACTTCTTCATTCACCACATCAGAATGTTTGTGAACAAGCAGTATGGGCGTTGGGAAACATTATAGGTAAGTTGCATTTAGGTTTCAAAAGACTTTAATTAAGAATCTTAATTAACTTTTTTCCTACATTGGCATAGCCATTACACACTATGTTTCCTCTAATTTTTAACTTGGGTTGACTATCTTCTTGCCTTATAAATACTAACTTAAAATGATACCTCTTCGGCCCTAGCCGGTTTGGCTCAGTGGCTAGAGCGTTGGCCTGTGGACCCAAGGGTCCCAGGTTTGATTCTGGTCAAGGGCACATACCAAGGTTGCAGGCTCCTCCCTGGCCTGGGCCCTGGTCAAGGCATGTGCAGGAGGCAACCAGTTGATGTGTTTCTCTCACATCAATATTTCTCTCTGTTTTTCCCTCTCTCTTCCACTCTCTAAAAATCAGTGGAAAAATATCCTCAGGTGAGGATTAAAAATATATATATATGATACCTCTTTGAAACAGATATGCAATTTCCTATTAAGATTGGTAGGTTAAATTTGTGTTCCCCCCAAATCAAAGTCTGGAGAAACAGCAACCCTTGATGCCCTTGACTAATGGTGAGGAAACATAGAACATCAGTGTCCCAACATGAGCCATTGCATACATTTCAGACTTTCTCATCCTGAATGTAATTTTTTTTTAAATACAATTTTCATTTCTGTAGGTGATGGTCCTCAATGTAGAGATTATGTCATATCACTGGGAGTTGTCAAACCTCTTCTGTCCTTCATCAATCCCTCCATTCCCATCACCTTCCTTCGGAACGTCACATGGGTCATTGTCAATCTCTGCAGGAATAAGGACCCCCCACCGCCTATGGAGACAGTTCAGGAGGTAAATGAAGAGTTGCAAAGACCAGATGGTATATTTTCCCTATGTTTATGCTTTAGATTTTCATGTACAGTGAATGCAATAATGTATATACTGATTTCATTGCAGGGGTGAGGTTTTTAAAGTAGCGTGTCATTTAATTTTAATTTTCGACTCCTGTGAGAGGAAGTATTTTATGGCACCTGAAAGAATGTCAGGCCACCCTAATTCTTATTTTTAATGACTATTTCATTAAAAGAAAATATTAACAATTCAAAAAGAAAAATAAAAAAGGAGAAAAAATCTTAAAGTTTTATTATATTGCATTGTTGGTTTAACACTAAAAAAAGTAAGGAATTACTACAGATGAAACTAGTGTACTTGTTATATGCAAATGTTCTTGAGTGAATTTGCAGTAAGTCAAATTAAAATTTTTCTGATTTCTGAAAAAATTTGTGTTCTTAAATGTGTGACATACTTAGTGTTAAGTCTACAATTAAAACAAAGTAAAAACTTTTCTATTTACATCTAGTTAATAAATGGATCTGAGTATTTTAAATTTTAGAAATCATACATAACCTTTAATCACTGTGTAGAGAAATGTTGAGTATGAATCTTTATAATTGACATCTTTTGCTGTTATGGAAAAAGTATGTAATATGATTCCCCTTGCAGATTAAAAACAAAAAAAGATCTGTAAGGCTTGAGTTCAACTAACAAACTTTATACTTTGTACTGGTTATAATTTTCTTGACTAAATCTGAGCTCAAAAACTTTAATTTGACTCAACTAACTTATTAAATAAAATCTTATTTTTACTTTAAGCAAGTAAGTGAGAAGATGATGGCAATTTTAAGAGTAGCTTTTAAAAATAATAGCTACACTGTATACTTGCATCTCCATTGTTTCCACTTGACATTTTATGTCATAAAGAAGGTTATTGAAGCAAACGTTTTTCCTTTCAGGTGCATTAATCTCTGCCAGATGTATTTGTATACTTTAATTGAACATCTGAAATATGATTTTGGTTTTTCAGATTGAATTGATCAAATTTCTATTTTACTAATAGAGAGTCAAACAAATTTAATGTTGTCTTTCTTACCCTGCAAATAGTATTTACTGCTTTTTTATATCAGTCATTCATGTTTACAAAGACATATTCATCCACTCTGGTGTTACTTATTGTTTATCTTCTTTCCTCAGATTTTGCCAGCATTATGTGTCCTTATATACCATACGGACATAAATGTAAGTAAAGTAGAAGCTTAGACTTGGGATTTTGCTCTTAATGAAGCTAGAAGGGTTTTATTTATTTATTTGTTGGGCTTTTAATAAATCTCAGAATATATCTTATTGAATTGTCAAACTTCCACAATGTATAAGTAGTTTTTAGAAATAGGGTAAAGGTTAAATTAAGTTTATAGCTTAAGTCATCCAGGCAGCAAAATGCTAACTTTATAGAAAATATCACATATGTAGTTTATTTATCTGTATCATTATTAGGTGTGTTTTTATTAAGTATTAATACTTATAAAGCAGTAAAAAGTTTATAAAGCATATTCATATTTTAAAAATATCATTTGATTCTCTTTTATTATTGACTTGAGAGAGAGTGAGAGAGAAACATTAATGTGTTGTTCCACTTATTTATGCATTCACTGGTTGTTTCTTGTATATGCCCTGACCCGGGTTCAAACCCCCCACAGTATCTGGATGATACTCTAACCAACTGAGCTTCCTGGCCAGGGCCTCATTTGATTCTTAAAATAGGTTGGCTAGATATCATGTACCCATTTTACAAAATAAGAAACTGAGCTTCAGGGAAATGTTAACTGACTTATCCAGAGTTGCAGAGTTTGTAAGGGTCAAAGTTGGTATTCAAAACAGATCTTCTGATAACAGATCTTGTATATTTTACATGAAACCACACTGCCTCTGGGGCTGCAACCTTTTGAAGTATGTAGTATTGAAATTCTACAATTGAAATTCTTCAATACTACTGCAGTCAGTTTTATAAATGTATTTAATATGTTTTTATTGATTTTGAAAGAGAGAGAGAAACATCAATCACTGCCTCCCACCTGCATCCTTACCAGGGATCGACCCTGCAACCTAGGCATGTACCCTAACCGGAATCGAACCAGTGACCTTTCATTGCACAGGACAACGCTCAACCAACTAAGCCACACCACCCAGGGCAAGTCTAGTTTTAAATGCAAATGCATTTTTAGATGAATAGTTTATTACATGAGATTTAGTTGTGTTTACTATATATATTCTGACAAATGTTTTTATTAGGCAATCTGAAAATTTTCCTAAATGTAGCAAGGCAAAGTATTATTCTTCCATGGAGTACAACAGTGAGTAAATTTCGTGGAATCTAGAATTGAGTCTAAGCATTGATCTGGCTTCTGTTGTTCCAACTAAGATCTCTTTCTGATTTATTGTGTGTTTGTGTATTTATCATCTTAAATTGGTTTATACACACATACACTACATATGTGTGCTTGCCCCAGAATTGTGTGATTTATCATTGGGATGAAGAAAACACATCTTTGCTAACAGTTCTTGAGAGGCAGTGTATTCATAAATAAACACTGGACTACATTTTCCTAGTTTGTTTTAGGTTCTTAGGAAGGAATCATTTAACTGAAATAACTTTTTATTTGTGACATATTAGCCTGAAATGTAATAAAAATTAAGCTTGACTTTTTTAGTTATATGCTATCTTATTTTCAAAATGGATAGAAAAATGACTTAGCAAAAGACATATATGATAATATAAAAGAAAGGAGGAAGTAAAGTTATACAAAAATGCATATGTTGTTATTGAATGTCAAATTTAGTTCTGTGCTTTCTGACAGCCTTTCCTAACCATTACTGTTTCTAGGCCATACCTTCATCAATCTCCTTAAACCTACCATAATAACAGAATAGGTCTACCTACATTCATTTTTCTCTATTCCAAATTCACCAAGTTATGTAAGTTATGTCCGTAACAAATGGGAGCACATCACTATGATGTTTAAAAAAATCATCAATGACTCTGTACTCACTACAAAGCAAAGCCCAAACTCCTTAACACAGGATTCAAAACCCTGCAATTTAACTCCCTAACATATGTGTTGGGTTATTAACTACCTATATTCTTCAAATCCTCCAGGTATTATCGAGTCCTGAATATCTTTCCTCATCTTTCTGAAATTACTTTTTTAACTTGACAAAATTTTTCTTATCCTAATTATATGATTTAAGACAAATTACTTAACTAGCTGCTGCTTTTTCTCACATTTGTAAAATGGAAATAATGTCAGTACCAATCTCAGAGGATTTTTGTAAGGAATAAATGGGATAACAAATGAAAAGTGCTAACAACAGTGTGTGGCATATTTTAAACCATCAATAAATACAAACTATTAACAATCATGTTTGTCACCTCTGTTACCACTTCTACCATCATCCTTCTCCTTATAATGCCTATTTCAGGTGTTACTTTCTCATTGAAGCTTTCTGGTTGCCAGAGAGAATATGTGCTTCCATAATCTAGCATTTCGGTCATTCCTCCAGTTTACTTTATTTTTTGTTTGTTTTTATACCATATTGTGTGTTTATGTGGTCATGGTGTGAAAGAGCAGAGGCCTTGGACCTGGTTTCAAGTCTCAGCCATGGCTCTTATTCATCATTGTATGAACTTAGATTAGTTTACATTACTGAGTTTCAATATCCTTATTTGTAAAATAGAAAACACCTCATAAAGGTGTAGTAAAGATAAAAAGAGACACTAGAAATAGGTTCAGCATAGATAGTCATTGACAAAACTTCATTACTTTCACTTTATTTAATCTGCTACTAATGTTGAGGTCTTAGAGGACAGGGTCTCTATGTCTTCTTTATCTTTGAGCCTATAATTCATGGCACAATTCTGGCTTTAGGGGAATAATCTCTGAGTGTTTATGTTAAACTTAAAAATATCTCTATAACTACAGTACTTTGCCACTTCAATACCCCTGGTTTTTAAATAAACACAACCAACAGATGTAGAAGGCTTTATTTATGTATAATCAATTTCATAATGTCCTGGGGGAAAGTCTTGATGAAAATATTAGATATTGTACTTTTTTGCCTTTTAATCTTTGCTGTCAGAAAGCATAGAACTAAATTTGGCATTCAGTAGCAACATATATATTTTTGTATAATTTTACTTCCTCCTTTCTTTTATATTTATTATATATGTCTTTTGCCAAGTCATTTTTCTATCCATTTTGAAAATAGGATAGCATATAACTAAAAATGTTAAGCTTAATTTTTATGACATTTGAGACTAATATGTCACAAATAAAAAGTTACTTCAGTTACCTTTAAATGATCCCTTCCTAAGAACTTAATGTCCTAAAACAAACTAGGGAAATGTGGTCCAATGTTTATTTATAAACTACACTGCTTCTCAAGAACTGTTAGCAAAGATGTGTTTTCTTCATCCCAATAATAAATCACACAATTCTGGGACAAACACACATTATGGGTGTGTGTAAACTAAGATAAGATTATAAAAACACAAACATGCAACAAATCAGAAAGAGATCTTAGTTTGAACAATAGAAGCCAAATCAATTCTAAACTCAATTCTAGATTCAATGAAATTTACCCATTGTTGTACTCCTTGGAAGAATATAGCACTTGCTACATTTAGGAAAAAGAGATAAAGTGAGGAACTTCAAATAGAAATGATCAAACAGAAGAAGTAAAAATTACTTTTGTCTCTAATTTGTCAATTTGAATAGATATTAATGCCATGAACCATCAAAAGGAATAAAGAAAAAGGATGAGATTGGTAGAGGAAGATGATGAGTTTATTATAGGACAAACACATCGATTCTGATTTACTTGTTTCTCCATAGCAATGTTCCCAAGAAGGAACAAGAGATACAAATTTAAGATTTATCAGTAATTAAGGGATTTATAACAATATGGACATGGAGTATGATTCAGAAAAGGGACAAAAAATTGAATTTTAAGGAATCATCTGCATTTGAGCAGCAACAACAACAGAAGAGGAACATGCAAAAGAATTTTTTAAAGTAGGGAAGTGGACCCCTGACTGGGTGGCTCAGTTGGTTGGAGTGTCATCCGTACACCAAAAGGTTGCAAGTTCAATTCCTGGTCAGGACACATACCTAGGTTGCAGGTTTGATCCCCGGTTGAGGCGCATTTAAGAGGCAACCCATCAATGTTTCTCTCTCTCTCATTAAATGTTATTTTTTGACTCTTAGCTCTTACCTGTACAACAGTTGATGAGCTTATGTTTTCTGTTTTCTCTGGTCTCCTCCTCCCATTTTTGAATCTGTAGGTTTATGTCGTTTGCTAAATTGGGGAGATATTCTGCTATTATTTCTTCAAATATTTTTTCAGCTCCACCTCTCCTTTTGAGACTGAGATGACACACATGTTTGATCTCTCATTATTGTCCTACAAGTCCCTGAAACTGTTCAATTTTTTTTGCAGTCATTTTTTGTTTATTTTTCTTATTCCGGTTGCATGTTTCGTATTGATCTGTCTTTAAATTTGTTGTTTTTTTTCCTGTTTCCATTCTACCCTTGAGTCCTTCTAGTGAGTTTTAAAATTTAGTTACTGAATTTTTCAGTTTTAAATTCTCCTTTGGTTTTTTTTAACGTCTTCTATTTCTTTGCTGAGACTTCCTATATTTTTTTCACACATGTTCATAATTGCTCATAGAAGCATTTTTATGATAGTTACTTTAAAATTCTTGTGGATAATTTTAATATCTATGTCATCTCAAGTATTAGCTTATTTTGACTCGTTTTTTTCCCTTTTGAGTTAAGATGATCCTGGTTCTTGATATAAGGAGTTATTTTCAGTTGTAGCCTGCACATTTTGGCTATGTTATGAGTCTCTGATTTCTATTTTAATCTTATTAGCTGTTACAACCAGACTGGGTAGTAGGCAGGCCTTCCCATACACTTATCTGTAGATCTATGGTGGGATGGTAGATGGGGTCAGCTCTCAGGCAGAGCGTCTGTCCTCCCATTTTTGAAGTTGCAGTATTTCCATTTTTCCAGAACAAAAAGCATTTATAAATTATTGTATCACTCTTATTCCCACGTTTGTATTAGTCTTTTATCTCCAATGAAATATTTTCTTAGTCATCTTAGTTGAAGGAAGCTCATCCTCTAGTAAAGGTATCAGCAAATTTTCCTGTAAAGGACATAGAAAATATTGTAGGCTTTTTGGGCCACATAGTCTCTGTCCCAGTAATGTGGAATAGTTTTACTAGGATATGTTATCTTTAACTTATGTCACCCCCTCTCTTCTATGAAGTTTCACACAAGCTTGGGGCAGGAGGTCCAGACAAGAGCTTGAATTTTAGAAGTAATTTGAAATTCGTAGTGTTCTCTTAGTAATGGTGAAAGTGTAGGCTATATGTGGCTTTATTTGCTCTTATTTATCTATATGTTTTTGAAGAAGTGGAGAGATTTGAATGCAGGTGGCTGCTATTATTTTAGCACAAAAGAATGTCTTTAATTTAGATAAGCCTAATAGGAACATGTGTAGATTTCACATGAGATGAAACCTGTGCAATATTCCTCTGTGAAGGAACGAGAGCTACATATAGGCTGCTTAACTTTGAATGAATCAACAAATCTGAGCCTGATTTTTGGTTTTTATTATTTGCAAAATTAGATGCGTATAGGGTTTGTTTTATACTCTGTCCTCTTTAAATGGGGACCTTTTTCAAGAGCTTTGCAAGAAATTAATTTTTTTCAAAATGAAATAAAAATGTAATTTTCATTGTCATTTCTTTGATTTGTTTAATATTCTGAAAAATCATTTATTTTGCGAGATATGTTTGAAAACCACTAATAATAGAGAGATTATCTTTTTGGTCTCTTCTGGACTTAAGGCAGCATGGTATATTGGTTTCATTTTGTATATAAAGTGCTTCCTTGTGATTATTAGGTTCTCAATTTGTGGGGGCAGGGAGAATTACTTTTCTGCCTGTTTTTAAAGTCATATATCTGATATATAACTGCAGAAGTTGGGGTAAAAGTTGTCCCAGACTTCTGTCTCATTTTTGTGAAAAGTGATCCTGAGGTAGGCTTTGAGAGAGAGGTACCTACTACTTAATAGATTTATCAGGTAAGTAACCAGGTTCAAACATAAAATTTAATTACTTTTGCCGAAACTGGTTTGGCTCAGTGGATAGAGCATCGGCCTGCGGACTGAAAGGTCCCAGGTTCGATTCCGGTCAAGGGCATGTACCTGGGTTGCGGGCACATCCCCAGTAGGAGATGTGCAGGAGGCAGCTGATCGATGTTTCTCTCTCATCGATGTTTCTAGCTCTCTATATCTCTCCCTTCCTCTCTGTAAAAAATCAATAAAACATATTTTTTAAAAAAATTTAATTACTTTTTATGTCACCACCCCTGAGGTCTATTATGTATTTTAAGCATTCAAACAAATACATAAACTGCTCTCTCTTTTCTTTTTTTGCTTCCTATAGATTCTTGTAGATACTGTTTGGGCTCTGTCATACTTGACAGATGGAGGTAATGAGCAGATACAGATGGTTATTGATTCAGGGGTTGTTCCATTTCTTGTGCCCCTTCTGAGTCACCAGGAAGTGAAAGTTCAAGTAAGTACTTTAAAATTTTTCTTTCTTGTATTAACAACGAGGCTTCAGTTCTGTCTATATGCACTTGTCTTCCATAATTCTGCTTTTTTATGCTGAACCTGATTTTTGACTTCCAAATCTTTATGTCACCCAGATTCTTCGCTGAGTTTTAGACTCATTTAGCCAATTGTCCTTAAGCCCTTAGACCAGTGGTTCTCAACCTTCCTAATGCTGCGACCCTTTAAATACAGTTCCTCATGTTGTGGTGATCCCCAACCACAAAATTATTTTCGTTGCTACTTCATAACTGTAATTTTGCTACTGTTATGAATTGTAATATAAATATCTGATATGTAGGATGTATTTTCATTGTTACAAATTGAACATAATTAAAGCATAGTGATTAAGCACAAAAACAATATGTAATTATATATGTGTTTTCCGATGGTCTTAGGCGACCCCTGTGAAAGGGTCGTTCGACCCCCAAAGGGATTGCGACCTACAGGTTGAGAACCGCTGCCTTAGACATATGCTCTAAGAACTCCTTAAAGCATTCCACTGTTATTTTAACCAGACAAAAATGATAGGTATCGTTTTCTCCCATAAAACTGCTCTTCTTCCTGATATCCCTTTCATTGGACAGGCGGCATAGTCCAAGCTGTATACCTTGATTACTCCTTTCATTCCCCCTCCATTACAAAATCCTGTCAATTCTGATTACATAACTTCATGTCTGTCTTCTCATGTATCTAGAGCCACTTATTTAGTTTAAGACCTCTTTTCTTCCCTCCAGATAATTGCAATAGCATCCTTACTGCATTCCCTCCTCTCTCTCTCTCTCTCTCTCTCTCTCTCTCTTTCTCTCTCTCTCTCTCTCACTTTCTCTCTCTCTCTTTCTCTCTCTCTCCAGTTTCTTCTCACTGTAAATAGGTGTACATGGCTGATAGTTCTGTTCATCCCACTTCCGCCAAAGTAACTGCTTAGATGGAAATGTATGCCCATTCCAGGCTTTTATTACAATCTTTCTGTGGTACCAGCTTAGTAATAGATAAAAGCAGCTGTTAAAAATGGGCCTTTACATTTTTTATTTTAATTTTCTTTTAATTTTTGAATCTTTTCCTCCACAATTTTCCCATATAGTTCCATTTTTCACAGGCTATTGTTTAAAATTGTTTCTTGCCAAACCGGTTTGGCTCAGTGGACAGAGCGTCAGCCTGCGGACTGAAGGGTCCCAGGTTCAATTCCAGTCAAGGGCATGTACCTTGGTTGCGGGCACATCCCCACTGTGGGGCGTGCAGGAGGCAGCTGATCGATCTCTCTCATCGATGTTTCTAACTCTCTATCCCTCTCCCTTCCTCTCTGTAAAAAATCAATAAAATATATTTTAAAAAAATTGTTTCTCAGTTCTGTGCAGTGCTTTGTGTAAGGATGCAATAAGTGGAAATCATTCACCCCTTAAATTCTTACATTTTCTCAGGATTATGAACAATATAGAATCCATTTCAACATAAACAAATAAATTTATAGAAAATATTTTATCCCATCCCAGACGGCAGCCCTCAGAGCAGTTGGCAACATAGTGACTGGCACCGACGAGCAGACCCAGGTTGTTCTCAACTGTGATGTCCTATCACACTTCCCAAATCTCTTGTCACACCCAAAGGAGAAGATAAATAAAGTAAGGCGTATATCCTCAGTGCATTTCTTTCTCTTTGTGTATCTCATTTTTAACTGTTCCTTTGTTTCTGTTGTTGCTATTTGATTGTGATTTTCTTCAAAATCACTGCAGTTAAGGTGAGAATTATTTCAAATTATTTCTGTAATTATTTTGTTTCAGTCTTTAATTGCTTGCTATAAGTCTCACCCTTATTACTACAGAATAAAAAATACTTTTATACTAACTAGGGTTTTTATTTAAATAAATTGAGTAGTAGCAACAGTTAGCAAATTAGAATATATACAAAATCTCTCACTAGATGGCTGGTATCTCTTAAAAACAAATAGAAAAACCATAATTTAATCTCCCTACGGAATTAGATTGGACCTAAAGATGCGGGCCTAAATTAAAAGATCATAAAAATTGCTCTTTTCAAGATTTCAAGCTTGAGTTACAAGCTTAATACTAATTAATTGTTAAATGTGTACTTAAGTCTTTTGTGTCTGGCTTATTTCATATTGCTATGTTTTCAAGGTTCGTTCATGTTGAAGCATGTATCAAAACTTCATTTCTTTTTATCGTTGAATAAATATTCCGTTGGACATAAATGCCATATTTTGTCTACCCATTCATCTATTGATAGAAACTTGTATTGTTCTTACCTTTTGGCTATTGTGAATGACGTTACTATGAATATGGGCATACTAGTATCTGTTTTAGTCCCTGCTTTCAGTTCCTTTGGGTATATAACTAGATTTGCCAAGTCATGTGATAATTCTATGTTTAGTTTTTTGAGAAACTGCCAAACTGGTTTCCATAGTGGCTGTACCATTTTACATTTCCACAAGCAATGATAAGGGTTATTGTTGCTGTTGTTGATGTTGTTGTTATTGCCAACATAGTGGTATGAGCTGGTGTGTCATGATTTTGCTTTGTATTTAGTTTAATGCAGTTTTAGCTGCCTGAAATGTCAGCATCCCCCAAGCCAGTATAATTAGTCATTTCTTCTATCATAGCTATATGTATGTAATTGCTTGACTATAACAGTTGGATTCTTATAGAAAAGTATGTTATCAGAAATTTCATTTTATAGATGAAGGGAAAGAAGCCAGAGTTTCTTAGACTCTGGGCCAATATTTTTGTTACAAAATTTTCAATAATATGTGTGATTTTTATAGCTAAATGTATTCCATAATTGAAAACAGAGCTGAGAAGTGAGGAAGCCAGACAGCAGTGGGTGGAGAGAAGTTTCAGCCTAGGATTCAATACTCTCTAAGTGAAGGAAGGTATCATTGGGGAAAGAAAAAGGGCTCACATAGATACTCACTCAGCTTCAGCAAGTAGTTGCTTCAGAATTTTTCAGCTAGAGCATTTGTGTTATTTGCATCTTGGGACTATTGTGGGACCTTAGAAGTAGAATTTACCAACTTGGTTTTATTCCCTCAACATCTTAGTTAGAAAATTTTCCAACATACAAGACTTCAGCCCTAACTGGTTTGGCTCAGTGGATAGAGCATCAGCCTGCGGAATGAAGGGTCCCAGGTTCGATTCCGGTCAAGGCCATGTACCTTGGTAGCGGGCACATCCCCATTGGGGGGTGTGCAGGAGGCAGCTGATGTTTCTCTCTCATCGATGTTTCTAACTCTCTATCCCTCTCCCTCTCTGTAAAAAATCAATAAAATATATATATTTTTTAAAAAGACTTTTCAACAATAATGTAATGAATGCTCATATACTCTAAACACTGACTGGATGGCAAAACAAATTTATAATTAAGTCTTAATTGCAGAGGAGGGAGAAGGTACACATTTGACACCAAAATTACAATAAACCTGTTGGTTCATGACTTGTAAATCCTTAAGGTTGCAATAAGATTAGTTATAAAGACCCATCCTAGCCTAGTTAGATGTTGATTTCTATTGTGTAAGTAAATAGTTTTATAATAAAGCAACTCACCTTTCTTAGAATTCGTTTTAACAAAATATTAGGAAATGCAGTTATTTATTTATCATCTGTCTTTTAGAGGGAGCTCATGCACCAAAAATGTAATAAGCTGCATGAGTAGTTTTTTTTCTTACTGTTTATTCTCTGCCATGTCACCATTGTCCAAAACAGTTCCTAGCTTATGGTAGGTGGCATATGTTTTATTGAATGGATAAATGCTAGGTAATAGGGCCCAAATATTATTAATAGAAATTTCCTTATACCTTATTTAAATTGGGAGATTCTGTATAACCTAATCACTTTTAGATGCTTTCCCCTTTATGCAATGCAGGTGATTTTCTTATGTATGTAAACTACATTAAAATAACAATATAAACACATTAAAGATATACAATTTTTCAAATAAAGATGCCCTGTATTTTATTCAACTATAGGAAGCAGTGTGGTTCCTTTCCAACATAACAGCAGGCAACCAACAACAAGTTCAAGCTGTAATAGATGCTGGATTAATCCCTATGATTATTCATCAGCTTGCTAAGGTCAGTCATACTATGAGTTCATCGTGTATGTTAATATCTTATAACCAAGACGTTTTTAATAAAAAAATTCATTTTATCATTTCTTTTTTAATCTTCAGGGGGACTTTGGAACACAAAAAGAAGCTGCTTGGGCAATTAGCAACTTAACAATAAGTGGCAGAAAAGATCAAGTGAGTTTGGAGAAACTAACTGTTATGATTGTTAATATTGGAAAGTATACTGCTGTATCATGATTAGGAATTATTGATTGGCCCTAACCAGTTTGGCTCAGTGGATAGAGCATGGGCCTGTGGACTGAAGGGTCCTGGGTTTGATTCCGGTCAAGGATATGTACCTTGGTTGCAGGCTTCTCCCTGGCCTGTCAGGGCTCTAGTCAGGGCTTGTGCAGGAGGCAACCAATCGATGTGTTTCTCTCACATTGATATTTCTCTGTCTTTCCCTCTCTCTTCCACTCTCTCTCTCTCTAAAAATCAATGGAAAAATATCTTTGGTTGAGGATTAAAAAAAAAAATTAAAAGAACAAAAAAATAAATAAAAAAGAATTATTGATTGTTTATAAACCCTGTACTGTGTTCTTTTGAGGAAAAGATAATTATGTAAATAAAAATATTTTTCTTTTTTTTTATGTCTAGGTTGAGTACCTTGTACAGCAGAATGTAATACCACCGTTCTGTAATTTACTGTCAGTAAAAGATTCTCAAGTTGTTCAGGTGGTTCTAGATGGTCTGAAAAACATTCTGATAATGGCTGGTGATGAAGCAAGCACAATAGCTGAAATAATAGAAGAATGTGGAGGTAAGAGTGGATTTACTAAAGAAAAATAGTTGAGCCATGGAACTCTGAAACATTAGTTCCTTAAAAGACAACTAATTAGAAAGAAAACTTAGGATACATTGCTGTTACATCATTGGAATATGTTGCTGTTCTTTATTCACAACATTAGCATTCCAAGAGGATTTTGCAGGAAACAGTCCATACTCTGGAAAAACTGGTTGTGGTGGTCACTCCATAACCTTCCTAGAGATTCACCTCGTTTTTAGGAAACACAAATACTCCTCTTAAAGTCACAGTGTTGACGCATTAGACTGGAAGTATCCTATCTAATAATAGAGAAACATGGTAATTAACTGTAACTTCGCTACCCTTCCCATTGGCTAATCAGTGAGATATGCAAAATAACTGCCAACCAAGATGGCAGCCGGCAGCCAGGCAGCTGAAGCGAACAGGAGGCTTGCTTGCTCCAGTGATGGAGGAAGCCAAGGTTACCCACCTGCCGCTGCCGGCCTCTGAGCTGCAGTCTAAGAAACAATGTTGCAATTATAGAACCCAAACAAACCCTAGATTCCTGCTTTCAGCAGCTGAGGTCTCAGAGCTGGAGCTGAGCCTCAGAGCTAAAGCTGGCTCTCAGCTCCAGTGACAGCCCTAGAAGGTAAATAAATCCCAGAATAAAAGAAAAAAAAGAAAAAAGGAGAGGTTGGGAGCTTCAGTCACCCACTAGCCTGAAAACGGCCCTCAGCCCCTCACCCAGACTGGCCAGGCACCCCAGTGGGGAACCCCACCCTGAAGGGGGTGTGACCAGCTGCAAACAGCCATCAGCCCCTCACCCAGGCTGGCCAGGCACCCAAGCGGGAACTGCTCCCTGCCTGAAAGTGGGCATCCCCCGAGGGCTGCCGGGCTGCCAGAGGGATGTCTGATTCCCAGCTTAGGTCCAATCCCCCGGGAAGCAGGCCTAAGCCAGCAAGTAGTCAACCTCAAGGGGTCCCAGACTGCGAGAGGGCACAGGCCGGGCTGAGGGACCCCCTACCCCCGAGTGCACAAATTTTTGTCACCGGGCCTCTAGTTTTTTTAATAACAAGAAGAAATTATTCTAGAAATTAAGGAGTCTTATCAGTGGTCATAGAACTATAATCTATATATATATATAAAAGCCTAAGCACCTATTATGACTGGATAACCAGCTGGTAGCTATGACGTGCACTGACCACCAGGGGGCAGATGCTCAATGCAAGAGCTGCCCCCTGGTGGTCAGTGCACTCCCACAGCCAACCTGCAGCTGGCCAACCTCCCGCGATCCCTCCCCAAGCTGGCCTGCCCCGATCGGCCACAGTAGGCCCCGAACACCAGCCAGGCTGAGGGACCCTACCTGTGCATGAATTCGTGCACCAGGTCTCTAGTTAGTTATAAAAGCATAATTAGCAAGTCAAGGTGCAGATTCGATCCCCCATTGGGGCACATTTAAGAATCAACTAATGAATGCATAAATAAATAGAACAAATCGATGTATGTTTCTCTTTCTCTCTCTCCCCTCCTCCTGCTCTCTTAAAAAAAAACCAGTATAGATTTGTGCACCTGACATGTGGAGTAAATATATTGGGAATATAAATGAAGGCCTTGTACAGTTACTATTCAGAAAAATTATTTCCAAAGTTCATTGTGACCATAGGATATAAACCCCTATTCATTTTTTAAAAGAAAATACTTCAAAATTTAAAGATTTATTTCTTATTTTTCTCGGTTAATCCCTAAGTTTCTGAAAACTTATTTTTTGTAGTTATATAAAAGTAGTAACATTTGGAAAACAAAGAAAAAGATAAAAATTATTATATGGTACTGTATGATTATATTAAAGCAATCCGGGAAGATCTTGATTCTGGTTCTGGTACTAACATGCCACACAATCTGAAGTAAATGCTTTTACATCTGTGTGCCACAGCTGCCTCATCTATCAGATGGAGTGTTCAGATGTTTTTATAACTGCCTGCCTTAAGGACCAGGGTACCTCAAGGGCTTCTAAAGAGGAAGAAATTAGTGGGATACTGGTCCTCCAACCAGAGCACTTCAAGTTTTTATCTGTTTTTTAGAAAAACTGTTATCTTTGGGGGGCTGTGGGAGAGTGGTCTGAATTCTTTAGGAATTTTCATGATTAAAATGAGCCCAGTTAATTTTATTGCATCTGCTTAATTATTATCTGCTTAATTGGGGGGGGTAGGTTTGGAGAAAATTGAAGCTTTACAGCAACATGAAAATGAAGACATATATAAATTAGCATTTGAAATCATAGATCAGTATTTCTCTGGCGATGATGTAAGTATATATTAAAGTACGGTATGTCTGCATGCACATTAAAACCTATCTATATATAAAAGGCTAAATGACTGACTGTATGTCCATCCGACCAACCAACTGGTACATATGATGCTCACTGGCAATTTAAAAATAAACGTTGACTTGCGCAAGTCTGATACATATGCTAGTAAAGCTCTCGCTGGCGCCAATCTAGACAGAAGTCTGATACATATGCTAGTAAAGCTTTCGCTGGCGCCAATCTAGACAGAGTAGGACTATTCCTACCTGAACCCATTTTCAGACATGGTCAGTTATATGTTGCTTTTTCTCAAGTTCGAAAAGTGTGTGACAAAGTTAAAGTTATAAATACTTCATCACAAGGGAAATTAGTCAAGCACTCTGAAAGTGTTTTTACTCTTAATGTGGTATACAGGGAGATATTAGAAGAAGTTTAATCAATTTATCATCATTTTTTTATATCATGTCTTTGTTGTTATATCATGTTATTGTTTATTAATCAATTTATATATTACCTTCGTATACATTTTACTAATTTTCTTTCATCTCTGACACTTCTGTTATAGAAAAAGGGGCGATTAGCAATATTAACATATTTCTTATAATTAATTTCCTCTCAGTGTGCATGAATCTGTGCACTGGGCCTCTAATACATATATAAATTTACTAAGAGTTTTTCTTTTATTATTATGAATTAAGTTATACTATATTTCTATCAGACACTCCTGAGGTTGTATTTTTCCAATTATTTATAAAACTCTAAATTAAAAAAATTAATGATTATTTTCCACCAATCTGTTTTCTTAAATACTATGTCTGAAACTTCATTATAGTAAATTTGTAAAAACAGTTCTTGTTGCATTTGTAATCTGTTAAATGGGAAGAGATAGTAATTATAGAAATTAGGTATGTTTAGATAGGTACAATAAATCTAAAGCTATGGGAACTTAAGAGCAAGGCAATTTTTAAATATGTGTTCAATTTTATATTGTTAAAGTTCTTAATAATATTATTGATAAATATTTTTAGGTGGTTAAAACATCTGTACAGAATTTTCTCTTAAGAAGTAAATCAGTTCTGCTTATACCATAATGTATAGTATCTTAATATAATTGGGATTTTTTTCTTGCTTTTTATAGATTGATGAAGATCCTAGCCTCATTCCTGAAGCAACACAAGGAGGTACTTACAATTTTGACCCGACAGCCAACCTTCAAACAAAAGAATTTAATTTTTGAGTTCAATTGAGTGCAGCATCTTTCCCACATTCAGTATGAAGCACCACCAGATGGCTACCAAATGAGAAGAACAACAAAAGGCTCCAAAACACAAATGCCTCTTCGTTTTGATGCTTCTAAAGCAAGCCATGTCTCAGTCACTTTGCAGTTGCCAAAAGTCACTATCACATGGACTGTAAATGCATATGCATGATTTCCTAAACTGTTTTAGAATTCTCCTTAACAATTTCAACTACCCTATTATTCCCTGTTCCCTGGTGCCACACGCTGACAACTGCAATCTCCAGTTTAGAATATTCCATAGTGGTGGCACGTCAGCTGTCCACTTGATATTCCTTTGGAAAATGGTGCGCTGTGGATCAAGACACTTTGGTATGATGTATATACACATTGGAAGACTTTAAAGAGGTGCAGCCTGATCTGAGCCTCCATCATTGTCCTCCACAAACATATTTTCATATTCTTTATGTGGAAAAATAGATTTTAAAGTACAAGCCAAATGATTTTCATTGGTGGAACTGACACACAAAAAGTAACTTAAAAAAAGAAATTATTGATTAAACAGATAAGTTTTGAAAAACTGTACTTCATCTACCAGTAATTGATGTGTTTGTTATCTGCCTCAGAAGCCAGGGTTGGAGGAAGAACTTTAGCTATGGATGGCTTTCGCCATTATACCTAATTTTTAAGAACAGCAAGCCCTATTTGACCACTTACTTCAGCCTGTGTGTTCCTGCTGTTTTGAAGTAATCAAATGCTGTGCATGGTATTTTACCTGAGCTGCAACCTGTTATGGACTTGAACTTCTGTTTAAGTTGAAAGCAAGAGTCCCTGACTATAAAGAAAAAAACAAAGGTCTAAAGTACACATTGGTGGTGTTAAAAAAAGAAAATCTTGCTTTTAGCTTTCAGGAGTTAATATTTTCATTTTCAATTGATAATTGAATATGGTTGATTTGTATTGGGTTTAAACTGTGGAGCTTTCATGTTTACTGTAATTTAGTCTTAAAATATTTTTTACTTAGTAACCAGTGCTTTTGATAATGTGGTTGGCAACAGACCAGCAACTATTAAGGAGTGTCATCAAACTTCATTCTTTGAGTATTGGGAAAGTTAATTCAGATCTTACTCTAAGCATATTCACATATTAAAAGATTCAGACACAATCTGTGTAGAAGAATAATCTGCAGTTATTTAACATAAACCTGATTTGCAGTGATCTTTAAGTACTTATGGAAAATATGGTATTACTATACCAGTCACTGCTTTTGGTAAATTGTTTGACCCCGTTATTAATGAAAAAATATGAATTTGAAATTTTTAAAACTAATAATTTGTGCTATCACCTAAATGGTTTTATTGCTATTGTTTACTGGGTATTGATTTTCAATGCATTGATGTGAAGAGATAGAAAACCTAAACTAATTTAGTTATCCAATGGGGGGGGTGTATATTTACTGTGATGAAGATGAAATAGATGCCATCAGAACTTTGTGAATCAGCTGGGGTGTTTTCACTGGTAAGCGACACATAGCAGGCGTGCATTCATTACAAATACATGTATCTGCCAAGGTGGAGCCACTTTAAAGAGTGAATTTTGTCTTGTATCTAAAGTGGATACAAGTGTATGTTTAAACCGCAAGATTTTTACTTGCTAGAGAATCTGTTTTAATATAGTGGTTTCGCCTCTGATTATTTATAGGTTTTATAAATTTTAAAATCAATTTCTCTTTAAGGTGGCTCAGACTTTTCAACTCTTGTGCACATAAAATTGAGTTGAAGTTCATTGTGCCTTTTTTCTTTATCCAAATTTTGAGTTAAAGCTTCATATGGTAACTGCATCCTGTTCAGACACTGTAGTCTAAATTTTTGAAAATGTGTGGTGTTCCCTACAAGTAGGAAATAACAGAGTCAAAGCTAATTAAGGTCACAAATTTCAGTGAAACCCTTAAAGTCCAAATCTCCTTGATATTGTGAATTGTACCCCTTTCCAGTTTAGTTTCTCCTGGACTTTCCATACTTACTGACAGTTACCTTTTAAATTTTGCACACATTGAGATTAAATTGGGCCTCCACTGTGCCGATTCCTGTTTCCTCTTGTGTTTCAAGTGCAAACTAACATAAGTGAACATTAGCATCAAGTAGTGCAACGTATGTATGCATTTGCTTGATTCAATTTGTTGTGACCTTATCAGTTTTGAATTGGAATTGCGCCATTTCGTTGATAAAGGAAGCTAAGTATATTGTTGCACTTTTAAGTTTTCAAAACAGTGTTGAAAAATTGCATTGTTTTTATTTTTTTTAAACTCAGTTAAAAGACTAAACTGTTCTTTCAAAAGAGGCATCTAAATGTGTTCCTAATTTTGTATATGGGCTTAGGTTTTGTAACCAATAAAAAAAAAGCTGCTATCAAATACGATAAAACATTGAAGAACTTATTCTAAAAGTATCTTCATTTTCTAGTTTTGTTTCCTGCATGGTTAAATTAAATTTGGAACTATTTTTCAAACATCAACCACAGTGGAGGTGAATTATGACTTACTCTTTCATTTCAACTGTGATAAATAAGACCAGTAACAATCCTAAAGTTAAGAGTATTTTGTGACAAATAAGTACCAAAATCTTTGTTGACTTCCTAAGGTGCCGTAACAAAGGTGCTCAAATAAGGTGGCTCCAGAACTTATGTTTGCACAGTTCTGGAGGCTAGCAGTTTGAAGTCAAGGTGCTGGCTGGGGCTCGCTCTCTCTAGTCTCCAGGGAGGATCCTTCCTTGCCTTTTCCTGGCTTCTGGTGGTTGTTGGCTTCTTGGGCTTATAGCTGCTTCACTCCAGTCTCTGCTTTCATCATTAACATGGCCTTCCTCTACATATCTCAGGTTTAAATACCATAACTTAAAGAGAGATCATTTGAAATTTTAAACCTGTTAAAATATAGGTGGTATCTTTAAATGAAATTTTGGATTAATTAAAAGAACAAAGGAACAGCGAAATTGTGTGTATACAAGTATTTTTACTTTTGTAAACTGCAACTTCAGATTATTTATGAAGGAAGGCAGTGTATAAGTAAATAAATGTGATTGTAGTACTCCTATAGAATTTGCCATAATGTCCTTCAGAAGGGTTGTCCTTTTCAGGGGATTAATTATCTAATTACTGCAGGAAAATTTATGAATGTCAGTTGTCTTATAGTGATGGCTATGAATTTTTTAATCTAGTTGAACTGGGGGGTTTTAATTAAATCTATTTGGAGAAAGGAAGTATAGTATAATTTCTGTACATTAAGCTGTAAGTCTTAAGGCATATAAACCAAGGAGTCCTTTGTGTAACCCATCACTCATTTGTCTGAAGTTTAAAAGGAACTCTTCATGTAAATCTTGTACTTTATTAGCTGAAAAAATAGTGGTAGAATGAGTCTCAAAAAGTATTATATAGAGAAGGGGATATATAGATTTAGATAAATAAATAGAGATAATGGGGCTCAGTACAATATCAAGAGAAAGTGTTTGGGAAAGGGGATGCAATATTTTCACATTCTTAGTCTTTTTTATTTGCCCATGAAATCTCTCAACAGACTGGCCTAAATCAGGGTGTCGCAAACCCTGAACTACTGATATTTTAAGCTGGCTAATTCTTTGTTGTCGGGGACTGCCCTGTGCATTATAAGATATTTAGCAGCATCCTTAGGTTCAACTGACTAGATGTTGGGTAGCACCTCTCCACTCCCCAGTCTTAACAAAAATGTCTACAGGCATTGCCAGATGTCCTCTGGGGGGTCTAAATTGCCCTTGGTGTGAACCAATAGCTTGAAGCAATTCCTGTACAAAACTCCACTCAAATTAGACAGCCTAAGTCATGCCTTTTTGTATTATGAACAGTCTCATCTTTCCTCAGGTGCAGAAGACAGAGAGAGGAGACAAAAATGTGCCTTGTCTTCTCAGTTTCAAGAGAGATCAGGGCCAGCCTTAACCATATTTCCCAAATCCCTCATCTGTGGGAACTCCTGGTAGTATCGGGCCTCATCTATTGCAAAGGACCTGGGGTAGAAATGGGAATAGGGGATAACTAGTTACCCATAAACTTACTCTGTAGCTAAAAACCAAGGCATGTGAAGACTGTTAATTGACTACAGTCTTCCCAGCACTGTCTTGGAACAGTGGTTTTCAGACATTTTTAGTTGAAGTTCTTTAAGTTCTCTGGGAAAGCTGAGTAGGACCAGAAAAATCACAGCATACTTGGAAAAACATTTTTTGAAGCATTGTGAGAGATTGGCTTCATCAGGAAACTTGTAAGTTTATTTAAAATGATTAAATGCAACCGTAACCGCCGGCTGGAATAGCTCTGGTTGAGCGTCAACCTGTGAATCAGTAGGTCACGGTTCAATTCCCGGTCAGGTCACATATCCAGGTTGCAGGCTTAGTCCCCAGTGTGGGGCATGCAGGAGGAAGCCGACCATTGATTCTCACCATTGATGTTTCTATCTCTCCCTCTGCCTTCCTCTCTGAAATCAACAAAAGTATATTTAATATAATGTGTGTGTGTGTGTATATATATATATATATATATATATATATATATATATATATTGAATGTCTGTGTAGCAACATATACCAGCAACTAATTTAAATAAAAATATATTTAATAAATAAATAAATAAATAAATAAAAGCAGCCCTAGCTGGTTTTTCTTAGTGGTTAGAGCATCAGTCCATGGACTGTATGGTCTCTGGTTGGATTCCGTGTCAAGAGCACACATGCCTGGGTTATAGGCTCGGTCCCAAGCCCTAGTTGGGCACGTGTGGGAGGCAACCAATTGATGTATCTCTTACATTCAATGTTTCTCTCTGTCTCTCTTCCCCCTCCCTTCCACTCTCTCTAAAAACCAATGGAAAAAATACCCTCTGGTGAGGATTAACAAAAATAAATAGACGATAGATAGATAGACCGATAGATAGATAGATAAAATA
>NW_006289082.1:1255325-1260235 GCF_000327345.1 Myotis davidii
CCAGGCCCCAGTGTGGGTGGGTGTGGGAGGCAATCAATCAACCAATCGATGTACCTCTCTCACATTGATGTCTCTCTCCCTCTCCTTGCTCCCTTCTCCCTCCTCCCCTCCCCCTCCTCTTTCCCCTTTCCTTTCACTCTAAAAACCAATGGAAAAAATACCCTCTGGTGAGGATTAACAAAAATAAATAGACGATAGATAGATAGACAGATAGATAGACAGATAAAATAAGATTAAAAGCAGAGGTACCATATCTGAGCCAGACTATAAAGGATGTGTTTCCTGCAGGAATTTCTTCTGCAACATCCCTCTTCTCTACCCTAACCAATTACCATCCACTTGGTTGGGTAATTTTGTTTTTTTCAAACTGGTACTTGAAAATAAATTGGGCCTTGTTCTAAGTAATGTGTGAAGACTTGGCACAAGACTCACGGGACAGCAGTTTTACCTTACCTGATGGTAAGTGAAACAGTTTTATGGTGATACAAGTTTAAGAGTTACAGAGTCAAGGACACATTTTGCATAACATTTTCAAGATAAAAGCAGATTTTTGAGGCATGCCATTTTATAGAGAGATCCCTGCAGGAGCAAGTCAGGAGTCTGAGAAGCAAATGAGGCACTCACCCCAGGGGAGCCTGTTCTTTATTGAATCTGTTTAGTTGTTACCAAATCTCCTTAATATTGAACAAAGTCACCGCTCTGAAATGGCCATCATTATAAATTTACTCATGGTTCAGAGTAGATGTTTTGCTGTTCCCAGATAGCAGAAGACAGATTGGTTTTTATCGTCTCTCTTCCTCAACCTTAACGCCCATGCCTTTCCCCATCCTGATTATAGTCATTCCTGGATCTGCTTCCTGTCTGCTTCATGCATTCCAACAACCCTAAGAACTGAGCATGATGTGGCTAGTTTCTGGGTACAATGGATGGGAATATTCCATTATCTGGACACAATTCAATTAATGTGAAGGAGAGTGTTTCAGTTATTTTACCAGCTTCATCATAATTAGATTTGTGATCAAGTAAGCCTGGGCTCCCTTTGTCATCAACTCTCTGACCACTCAGTAGTTAGGCATTTACATTTTCAAACCTAAATATAAGAAGTTATAAATGTCATACTGATTTTAGCCTAGTTTTCCTAATAACAACATCAGATTCTTTTATCAATTGTATCCTTTCCATGTCTTTAGTCTTTTATAAATAATAATTTTGACTAAGCCTGTAGAAACATTCAAGTATTTCTTGAACACCATATCCCATGCCAGGTACTACGCTAGGGCACAAGATGCTTACATACACAAATGAAAGCATGACACATGTTAGGGGGAAAAAGGTATACAATGCTATAAAATAGGGGAAACTGGCCTAGTTAGGAAGTTAATAATCAGACTGTCAGTGAGCCCTTATTAAGTACCAGCCACCGGTATGGGCACTTAGAAGTACCAACCAATCCTTTCAACAATTCTGTGAAGGTTGTTACCAGGCAGAGAGAAGTTTTCTCAGAATGATACAGCTGATGATGGTGAAGAAAAAGCAGTTCAGTGGGCACAGTCACTGGGAATGCTTTCTGGCAGAGGAGACAGGCTGTACAAAGGCCAACTAGGAAGCACCATGGGGAGTTCAGGAAATGAAAGCAAGTATCACTTACAACAAAAATAATGGAGAGGCTTACTGGGAGCACGGGAGGGCTAAAGAGTAAGTAGCAGTCAGCCCCCACAGCCTGGTAAGTCACATAAAGGATTTTGGTATTCTACGAGCAATGGCAGATATTACTTAAAAAGAGCGATGATAGAAGAATTGTCTTTAATAAAATCACTGGCTGGTAAGATAAGAACAGGAAATGTGCTCTGTGTTTAGTGATGTGTAGAGATCACATTAGTGAGACTAAAGCACTGAAGCAAGAGATGGTGAACAGCTTGGTCCATAAAGTGAATGGTATCAAGAGATACTTGGCAACTAAATAGATAGGAATTAACAATGCCTTGGATCTGGAGTTTGGGGAGAGGGAAGTATCAAAGATGATTTATAGGTTTCTGGATTGCCATAATGGATAAATGGAAGTAGCATAAGAAAGGGAACACTGGAAGAGACCCACAGGGAATAGAAGCGATTTCATTCATAAGCTTTTTTGTAACACTGTCAAGTAGGGCAGTTGGAAATACTGGTCTGGAGCTCAGAGAGGGCCAGGCTAGACATTTAAATCCTCTGCCTATTTCTGGTAGTTAATGAAAGCAAGGGGTAAGGATGAGACTGTCTTGGTTCAGCATTTGGAGTGAGGACAGGGTTTGGGACTAATTGCTGTGGAGTTCCAACATCCCACGGGGATGTCGTGGAGGGTGAGGTTGCAGGTCATCTGTCACCTTACAGCTGCATCACTGCAGTAAAGAAGGTGGAAGCTAGAGTAGGAAGGACTAAAGATCAAGAACAGAATGTGAAAAGAGTAAATCTAATTAGTTTCTTGGGTTTTTATTTTACTCTGAAGGGGAGTGTAGGGTGGTCACTAACGGGTGATATAGGGTAGTGGGTGGGGAAATACAGTTGAGAAAGATGTTGAATATACAAAAAAGGGATCATAAGTTTTCTAAGTTAACAGAATTGACCATACTCCTTCAGGCGTCAGTTACCTAATAGATGCAAGGGACACAACAGTAAACAAGCCAGACTCAACCCCTGGCCTTGTGGGGCATATATTCTAATGGCAAGAGACTAGAAATAAATGTGTAAATAAATAAGATGATTTTATCTGCTGTATAAAAAGTGATGTAGGGGCCCGGCCCACATGGCTCAGCGGTTGACCTATAAACTAGGAGGTCATGTGGTTCCCAGTGGGGGCACATGCCCGGGTTGTGGACTCGATCACCAGTGGGGGACGTGCAGGAGGCAGCTAATCAATTATTTTCACCATTGATGTTTCTATCTCTCCCTTCCTCTCTGAAATCAATAAAAATATTTTTTTTAAATATAAATAAACTAGAGGCCCGATGCACAAAGATTCGTGCAAGAATGGGAGTTCCTTCCCCTGGCTGCCGGCACCACTTTTGCTCCAGCCTGGAGCCGCCTTCCCGCCTTCCCGCCTTCTCGCCTTCAGCTGCTCAGAAGTTCTGAGCAGCTGGGACGGTGCGGAACACCTGCGTTGTTGCCATGGCAATGACGCAAGCATCCTGCCCCGGACCACTTGGCTCCTGCATATGCAAATTAACCCGCCATCTATGTTGAGCTAATTTGCATAATCACTCCTGATTGGCTGGTGGGTGTCACAAAGGTATGGTCAATTTGCATCTTTCTCTTTTATTCGTGTAGATAAAAAATGATATAGGGAGTAACTAGAAGAGAAAGTTACTGAACTTGTGTTCAGTCCCAAAAGTATGTTTTTGATTGTGGTAGCACACACATAACAAAAAATTTACCATCTTAACCATTTTTAAGTGTACAGTGCAGTATGTTGAGTATTTTTACATTGTGAACCAACATTCCAGAACATTTAATTCTTGCAAAATTGAAACTCTATAGCCATTAAACAATTACCTTTCTCCCCAGTCACTGGCAATCACCATCCTATTTTCTAGGAATGTGACTACTTTAGATACCTCATTAAGTGTGACTTTTTTTGTGACTAGCTTATTTCACTTAGCATAATGTCCTCAAGGCACTTCCATGTAGTAGCATGTGTCAGAATTTCATTCCTTTTTATGGCTGAATAATATTCCATTGTGTGTATATACCACATTTTAAGACAACAAATCTTTTTAGCATAAGTGCCCTAGTGATACTTTAGTATAACAATATACTTTAAAAGTAATTCATTTTTAATCTAAAATTAAAATTTATCTGAGCATCCTGTATTTCACCTGGCTACCCAAAATTAAAAACACAGACATGGTCAATAAGGGTTGCAATCTTTTTAAACTCTGACTCCTTTATCTAGGGTTAAATATCTACATGGCAGAGGCCTAAGGAAAGGAGCAGGGAAAACAGTTAAGAGCAAATTTTAAAAAGAAGAAAAATAAGATGTTAGCAAAAGTAAAGAGGATGGTTAACATGATGGAGATTCAGTCCTGGGCCTGCCTGGGCCCGTTTTCATACTGTAAAATAGGAAAACACTGATCTCCCAGAGTTGTTGGGATGTTAGATAACGGAGATGAAAGCATCTAGTGCCACGCTGATTTGACCTATTGCGCCTCTCCCCCATACTTTCAATGCTTTTTTGGATTTTAAAGAAATGGGTGGCTGGTGGCTGAAAACTCCCTTGGCCATCACCTCTCCTGCAAGACTTGCAAGGGCCTAATTAGAAACTTTTGTCCCCCAAATTCTACCCAGTCTGTTGGCAAAATTTACACCATTTGAGCTTCACTTTGTAGCTTATGGTTTTGAACCTGGTTAAAAATAAAACTGCATTAAAAAGTGTGTCTAGTTTGGTTCAGTGGATAAAGCATCCACCCGCGGGCTGCAGGATCCCGGGTTCCATTCCGGTCAAGGGCAGGTGCCTGGGTTGTAGACTCCATCACAGGCCCTGGTCAGGGCTCCTGCAGGAGGCAACCAAATCAATCTGGGACAAATAGATGTTTCTCTCTGTGTGTCTCTCCCCCTCCCTTCCATCCTCTCCAAAAACCAATGAAAAAATATCCTGGGATGAGGCTTAACAACAACAAAAAAGTGTAGCCCTCTATTACCAGTCCTTCGGGTTTGGTCTGGGAACAGGTTTGGACAGGCAGTTACATGAGTTATTGAGCAGGATCCCGACTCCAGAAAACCTCAGGCTCAGCTGGTTGGGTAGCCGGGAAGCTAGGCGGGAAGCGAAGCCTCGGCCAGACCCCGCCCCGACCAGAAGCTCCGCCCCATCGGGAGACCTGGCCTCCCGCGCCACCACCCCCACCCCCTTTTCCCGGCTCTACCTTCCTGGCCGGCTGTAG
>NW_006289082.1:1260491-1260760 GCF_000327345.1 Myotis davidii
TCTGTGGCCCCGGCCTTGCCGGAGGCTGCACCTCTCCGCGTCCCCAAGTCTCTAAAGAGCGCAGCTTCCTTAGTGGGTGCCCCCCCTTTTTTAAAGCCAAATAAAAACCTGAAAATAGTGATTTCTGGGCCCTGTTATATTAGTTTGAGTGTAAGCTACTCAGGGTCTTGGCTTACTCGACTTCGTAACTTACACTAAATGTTGAACTGAAAATAGAGTTTTTCAGTGCCCCAGTGGGAGCTGGAGAACTTGGGCGCACTGCGCTGTGT
>NW_006289082.1:1260832-1268411 GCF_000327345.1 Myotis davidii
GTAATGGCATTTATTGGGTGACGAATGTGTGCCATGCATAATACTGTGTATTAAATTTTGGTATCTTTACAACACCCCATAAACCAGTTATTATTGTCCCTATTTTACAGAGGAGAAATCAGGCCCTGCAAAGTTAGGTGACTGCAATGCCACACGCTGGCGTGGTTCTGCGTTTGTTTAGTCTGGCTACAAAGACTCTGTATTACACCAGGCTTTAGGAAGTGTGCCCCTAAAAATTGAACTCATTTTATAAATGTCCAGGAGGGTTGTAGTTAAGGGAATTCTATTAAAATACCTCTCCCCCATGCACACACTTTTTCTTAAAGTTATTTTAATTATGCCAAAATATCTTTTTTGCAAATTTGACCTTGCTTAAATCTAGGCAAGCCCGTGGCTAATGTGAAGCCAACGTCTATAGCAGTGATTTTCAACCCATGTGCCACAAGAACTTTTAAAACATGCAATCTGTTTAGTCAAGGGCACAGACCTCTTGCCCCTTAGGTTATCAAATAAAAACATGACAACACCCAACACAACAATAGCTACCCGGTGTGAATGAATCAAAATTATACCTATTTTTTGTCAGGCCAGCCAAAAATATATATACTTTTGGTGTGCCACAGAATTTTAGTAATTATTTTATATGTGCCATGAGATGAAAAAGATTGAAAATGGTTGGTCTATAGTATTGAGAAAGAAATAGAAAGCAAAATTTTCAATAATCATCTAGGTCTGTACGTTAGTTGGATATGTGTACATATCAGGTGTTTCTGGAATGATGAAATTCTTTCTTCCTAATAGTTAACATGTCGAGCTAAGAGAGTGAATATTGTCCTTAACTCCTTTATTTATAGAATTGGCTTTTTAGCTGTCATTGGACACAAATTCTTCCAAAGAACAGGGGCAGTAAAATAGGTTGCTAGGCCCACTGAGAGAAGAAAATATTATTACATCCTAGAGGCTCAGTGCACAACATTCGTGCACTGGAGGGGGGGCGGTATCCCTCTGCCCAGCCTGCACCCTTTAGCAGTTCAGGAGTCCTTGGGGACTGATGGCTTAGGCCCACTAGTCAGACATCCTTAGAGCTGCAGCTCAGCTTGTGGCTGAGTGGCGCGCCCCCTGTGGGAGTGCACTGACCGTTAGCTCCTATGTTGAATGTCTGCTCCCTGGTGGTCAGTGCACATCATAGCACTGGTTGTTCTGCTGTTCAGTCATTTGCATATTACCCTTTTATTATATAGGCTTTTAGACATACAAAAATGTATTAACACAATGTATGCGGGAAACGTATTTATACGTTTTACTTATACGTTTTACGTTGACTGGTAGTAGAGCGCGGGACACGTATTAATACGTTTTTTATAGACTAGCGGTAGAATGCGGGTAACGTATAAATACGTAAACTAAAGTTATCATAATTTTACTGAACAGTGCCATTTGCGCAAAAAATTAGCAAAAATGGCCCGCGCCACCTGTTAGCGCACGATAAAAACTACCCGCAAACCATGTGTTAAAATACTAAAACATATACCCATATGTCCACCTAGCTTAAAATTTAGTCTACTTTTCAAGCACAGACTGTTACAGGCAACACCAGACACATCTCCACTTGTGGCACCTTGAGGTGTAGCCCAATGTGTGGAGTCATTGCCCTGTTTTGCCTTCTCCCTGTTCCAAAGGAAATGTCCCCTACCCACCCCACCTTGTGCCATTACCTGTCCTAGCTACAAAATGTTCCACTTTATGATGCACCATGCCTTAATTCTTTAATTCTAAAATGCACATTTTTAACATATTAAAACAATCAATGACATAACCACTGTGGTCCATTTATTGATATCTTATATCTCTGAAATTGGGCTATATCTTACAGTTGAGGAAACATGAAAAGTTAATCAGCTCATATTAATAGGCATATTTTTTTAAATAGATTTTTATTGATTTCAGAGAGAAAAGGAGAGGGGGAGAGATAGAAACATCAATGATGAAAGAGACTCATTGATTGGCTGCCTCCTGCACACCCACCACTGGGGACCGAGCCCACAACCTGGGGCATGTGCCCTTGACCGGAATCAAACCTGGGACCCTTCAGTCTGCAGGCCGATGCTCTATCAACTGAACCAAATCAGCTAGGGTTTAATAGGAATATTTTTATTTAGCTACTTACACACAGTGCTTCAACCAGCATCTTTGTACACATATTCTAGAGATTGGTGAGGAGAACACTTGAATTAAGTGGTTGAGGCCTGCAAAAAAATGCAAACCTGTATTATCTTTGGTTGGGAGCTTATTGCCAGAAGAACCAGAAATGTGGCCTGAGCTAAGACTGGAATATAAAGCTTGGTGGAAAACTGAAGCCACAATTCACTTGTTCACACTAGAACCTGGGCTGCCTCTCCTTATCCCTGTAAACTTCGCTTCTCAAATGGTAGATGTTGGGATTAATGGTCACCATCAGATGCAGAACTCCCCTGTCCACAGAGTTCCAAGCCCAGCATTCCCAGAGGTAGTTCAGCTCCCTGATGTCCAGTCAGAGTGTGGTTACCTCAGGCTACCGCACTGGTCTTCAGGGAAGTTGGGTAGGCCTAGGGCAGGGGTGGGCAAACTTTTTGACTCGAGGGCCACAATGGGTTCTTAAACTGGACCGGAGGGCCGGAACAAAAGCATGGATGGAGTGTTTGTGTGAACTAATATAAATTCAAAGTAAACATCATTACATAAAAGGGTACGGTCTTTTTTTTCAATAGTTTTATTCATTTCAAACGGGCTGGATCCGGCCCGTGGGCCATAGTTTGCCCATGGCTGGCCTAGGGTGAAGGCAGGCCAATTTCCCACCAGTAGTACACTGGTAGGAGCCATGACAATATACTAACTAGTACATAAAAAACCAGTGGTGTGGTTCACTATTCCTCAAAGGTTGCTGTGGGCATTTCGTGCACTGGGGCTTCATGGTTTTTTCCTCATCTGCAACCTAAGTACAGCATTCTAGGTGTGGCCACAGCATAAAAGCGGATGTGTATTCATGTGTTTGGGCAAGACCTTGAAGTCCAAATTGATTAGAACACAGGGTTTACCTACGGAATAAATTTGGGGAACAGGTAAGGGACCTCGAATGATATGTGAGACTTTGAATTTTATTCTGTAGTAGGAAGCTGTTGATGAGTTTCAGCCAAGGGTGTAGGCACGGCCAAAGCAGATCTTTCTAAAGATAATTTGGTGGTAATGTGTTAAATCAGAAACTGTAAAGGGTCTGAGATTTCAACCTTTTTACAAGTTAACCAGAGTAATTCTTCAAGTACCACTGGGCAATGCAGGGAGGGCCAGATGGTACCTGCACATACAGTGGGTGCATGACAGGGGAAGAACACCAAATTGGGCTCCCATCTTATGTAGCTGCTGGTGACCTGCTCATACTTCTCTCTGGAGAAAGACCTTTACTCTAGAATGTAAACAGATCTTCTCTGGGGAGGAGGGGGCAAGATCTTTACGTCTATCACCCTGGAATATTTTAGGAGAGGTCTCTAAGCTTTACTAACCTGGAATGTCTCCTCATATAATGTCTCCTCAGTTGGTGTAAACGCCTGTGCCCAGAGACCCCAGACAGTGCAGGAGTAGAATATATTTATGGAGTATTCTCTCCCAACATGGTGCAGGGTGGATTGGAAAAGCTAGTTAAAAGAGCAAAAAGATCAGCAATTGCAGTATTTTAGGAGTGAGGTGAAAAAGAGCTGCACTAAGGTGTGGCAAAAGTTAAAGTGGGGAAGAAAACTAAGTATAAGAGACTTTCAAGGGGAGAATTGTGTAAGTCAAAGTATCGCTTATACATTGGGAGTGGAGATGATCATGAGGTTTAGAATCTGGCTGATGTATGTAATATTGATAATGTTAACAAAGACAAGAAACACTGATCTGCTTTCTTGTTATTGAAGTTATGCTGTTTCTAGAATTTCATATAAATGAAACTATAAAGTATGTAGTCTTTTATTTAGCATAATTTACTTAATAGTATCCCGATATATGGATATATACCAATTTATTTTTCTGTTTTCCAGTTAATCAACAATTGGGTTGTTTCTAGTTTTTTACTGTTATAAATTGTGCTGTCATGAGTATTTGCTTACAAATCTTTGTTGTGGACATTTATCCTGGGTAAGTGCCTAGAAGTGGGATTCTTTAACTAGAGTAGGAACTGCCAAATAGTTTTCCAAAGTGGCTCTACAATTTTCCATTTCCACCAACAATACTTGAGATTCCAGTTGTTCCACATCCTCACCAGCACTTGCTCTCTCAGCCAGCTTGTGCTATAACAAAAATACCATACAACAGGTGGGGGGAAAAAAAGAAAAGAAAAGAAAACACACAGACATTTAGGACTTCTGGGCAAGATGGTGATATAGGCAAACATAGTATTCACATCCTCCAATAACCGTCATTCAGAGCCACCTGAAATCTGGCTGAATACAACTCTTAGAACTAGAGAATTAAAGAATAAGCCAGACAGAGACTGGTAGGAGGGATGAAGATATGGAACAGGCTCGTTTCACACCCACATGTGGTGGATAAAAATTGGGATGGATATCTCTGAGGTGCAAGGGATACCAGTCCCATCCCAGGACCCCATCCCAGGATTCCAGTGCCAAGAAGAGAAGTCACCATAACTTCTGGCTGTAAAAACCAGGGAGGATTGAGGCTGAGCGAGACAGAGCACTGCTGGAGTCTCAGGCACTTCCTCTTAAAGAACCTGTGTACAGACTTAGTTGGACTCACTCCCTCTGTGCTCTAGTGCTGGGGCAGCAGCCATCTGCAGGGACATATGGGGAGAAACTGCGTTGCCTAGCCTTGGTTCACAGCTGGGCCTCGCCTGGGCACCTCCAAGCTCAGCACAAGTAGCAGCCATCTGCAGATCACTGCAACTCATGCTGGTTGGCCCTGGGAGGACCCAAAGCCAGCGCACCCTGTGGACAGAGTCAGGCTATGTGAAAGCACCACCACCCAACCTCCTCCTCAAGTAACACACTCAAGGGGCAGACTCAGCAGGCACCAAGGCTCTGCTGAAGTAAGTCCTGCTTTGTGGGGTAAAATATTAAATGAAACTTGCATGCTGTTCTCCTGTTATTCTGTCTTATGTGGGTTGATTCTTATGTCAGCTCTAGAGCTTAAGACGGTAGAAAGAAGTTTTTTCCTTCACTATACTATCAAATACTGGAAGGCATAGGGAAGGGAAGGGAAGCAATATAAACTAAGTCATAATTTTCCAGGATGTGCAGTTATAGATAATACCTAAAGACATAGCAGTGTAGCCCTGGCCAGTGTTGCTAAGTGGTTAGAGTCGGCCTGTGCACAGAAGGGTCAGGGGTTTGATTCCCAGGCAAGAGCAGGTACCTGGGTTGCAGGTTGGATCCCCAGCCCGGTTAGGGTGCATGCAGGAGGCAACCAATTGATGTGTCTCTCACACATGGGTACTAGACTTATTGGGGTGATCACCTCGCCTGTAATCCTCAGATGAGGAATAACCAAACAACAAAACAAAAAATTGCTGGAAAAATCCTCCAGTGAGGATTAACCAAAAAAGAAAAGAAAGAAATAGTGTAAGTTATGGAGATAATCCCCAGAACTACAGACAGAAGTGGTTATAAGTGCTAACCTCTGGGAAGTGGTACTGGAAGTGAGCAAGGATTAGTCAGAGACACAATTTTAATGTCATATAAGTGATTGCTTTGGTAAAAAGAAGTGAGAAAAAAAGTAGTAGTATTGACCAGCAACAGAATTTGTTCCAAGAAGCAACATGACAATCAAATATCCCAGTGAATTCTAGTTCATTGGTTTTTGAAACTTTAGTGCAAAGAAATACATCAGCGATTGGGAAATGCTCGGTGTAATTGCAAAGATTTCATTACTTAAAATTTAAAATGTAGCCTGTAAGCATTTAAAACGTTCCTAAGTCTGCCCTTAGGCAGGAAAAATAACTAATTTAACTATGATATAGATATTTGAATGCCACTTTTGTTGAGAGATCTTGGACGTTTTTGTGAAGTGAGACAAAATGAACTGCTGTGAGGTACTTCTCAAAAGTATAATAAATTTGTTAGACTAATCCAGAATTTAGCCTATTTAACATAACATTTAAGCTCTTTCCTTGTGGAAAAATTTCAACTTATTTTCCCCCAAAGAATACACCCCTTATTTTATAGTGCCAATCATTGAAAAATAGCATTTATTATATGAACATTAGCTTTGGATTCATCCATTTCCAAGGTCAGGGACCGCACTCCAGGATAACACCCCATGGGGTTATGTAAGTGTAGTGCTCTGAAGGTACCAACTGGGGTGGGAGGGGGAAGGGATGTTCTCAGGCAGTGCCATGTACTTGAGGTGCCATCCTGGGGTTGTGATGCTAAATTAGAGCATTTTTTATTTTATTTTCTTCTCTCTAGGAAGGCTCTTTTGTCTACTTGTCTTTCATGGGAAACATTGCTGATTCTGATAGCTTCATTGCTTCCTTGTGTAAGTAATTTTAAATATTTACCTTTGAAATGTTTGAGGAGATTTATTCCAAGTGTGACTGTATTAGTACCTGTATCCCATCTTGTATGATTCCATTTATATAAAACTAGAGGCCCAATGCATGAAAATTCGTGCAACAGTAGGCCTTCCTTCCCCCAGCTGCCAGCACCGGCTTCCCTCTGGCACTGGCTTCCCTCTGGCACCCGGGACCTGGGCTGCTTCCCTCCCCCAGCCGCCCGCAGGCACCTGGAACCCGGTCTGGCTTCCCTTGGTCCACCCGCAGCCACCAGGACCCTGGCTGGTTTCCCTCTGGCCCCGGCTTCATCAGGAAGGACATCCGGAATGATGTCCGGAAGACATCCGACCTAATTAGCATATTACCCTTTTATTATTATAGATGTCCAGAGTAGGTGAATCTATGGGAGACAGATTATAAATTAGTGGCTTCCTAGGAGAGGGTGGGGAACGGATGTTGGAGAGAAATGGAGAGTGACTGATAAAAGATACTGATTTCTTCTGGTGGGTAATGAAATACTCTAAAATTAGATTGTGGTGATTCAAATCTGTGAATTTGCTAAAATCCATTTAATTGTACACTTTTTTTTATTTTTTAATTTAAAACAAAATATTTTTTTAATTAAATCTTATTGTTCAGATTATTACATTTGTTCCTCTTTTCCCCCCCACATAACGCCCCTCCTCCCAGTTCCCACCCCACCCTCCGCCCTCACTCCCCACCCACTGTCCTCATCCATAGGTGTATGATTTTTGTCCAGTCTCTTCCCGCATCCCCACAGACCTTGACCCCGAGAATTTTTAGTCCACTCCCTTTCTATGCCCGATTCTATTATATTCACCAGTTTATTCTATTCATCAGATTATTTATTCACTTGATTTTTAGATTCACTTATTGATAGATATGTATTTGTTGTCACTTTGTTGTTCATAATTTTTATCTTTACCTTTTTCTTCTTCTTCCTCTTCTTAAAGAATACCCTTCAGCATTTATTCCAATTATATGAAATATCCAGAACATGTAATTCCACAAAGATATAAAGTACATTAATGTTTACCA
>NW_006289082.1:1268790-1269855 GCF_000327345.1 Myotis davidii
TCTTGAAACACCTTAAAAGTGTGGTTTTGAACTCTATATCCAGCAGTTTGCTTTCCTCCATTTCTTTCATTTGTGTCCTGTTTCTTTGTCTCCGCATTTTTTATGCTTTCTTGGTGCACCCCCTTGTGGTCTTTGTGCACAGTCTTGTTGTAGTTAAGCCTTGATTGTTGTAGGTAACACTCTATTTTTATTTCAGAGAGGAAGGAGCGGGGGGAGAGAGAGAGAGAGAGACATCAATAATGAGAATCATTGATTGGCTGCCTCTTGCAGGATCATCTTGCTGCCTCTCAGGTCCCAGCCAGTAGTAGTAGCTCAAGGAGCCTGAGCCCCATGCCTGGAGTCCAGCTCCTTCAGGTCCAGCACTGAGCAAAGTGTAGCTGTGCACCTTTTCGATGGGTGAGCTGAATAAACTGCCGGGAAGCCCAGGGGCTGGAGGACCCCGGCCTGTCATTGTCCTCCCATCCTGGCTGCTCTGGCTGGCATCAGAGAAAGGGAACAGCCCAGATTTGGCTCAATCCCATGAAATGTAAAGTCTAACTCAGTCTTTATCAATCATCTTCAATTTACATTTTCACCTATAAAAAGTGAAAACTCATCTCATGGGTCTGCCTTTATTCTAGAGAATGTGAAAATCCAATAGGTATTATAAAGTAGTGCATCTTGGGCTTTAAAGAGCACTAATTGCCTGAGACTTTTAAAATACAGAACCTGATTCAGAGGGTCTGGGGTAAGGCCTCAGTGTTGATCTGTGGACCCTTTTGGTGCAGCAGAATGTAGAACCGGGCTGTTAACATTATGTAGATGCTGCAAAAAAATCTTATTCATGACTCTTGTTAAAAAATGGCAAGAAAGACTATTCAAGAGGGACCATCCGTCTGTTCCATTTCCATACCCCTGATTCTATTCCATTCACCACTTTATTCTGTTCATCATTTTTTGATTCATTTTATTTTTATTTTTTTTTAAATATATTTTTTATTGATTAAGACATTACATATGTGTCCTTGTCCCCACGTGGTTCATTTTATTTTAAGAAGTAATGGAGGCTAGAAGTTTTGCATTGGC
>NW_006289082.1:1269899-1275257 GCF_000327345.1 Myotis davidii
TTTTTAGATTCAGCTGTTTATTGATATGTATTTGTTGTCACTTTGTTGTTCATATTGTTTATTCTCAAAGGGAAGGGGGTGGGGGTGCAGGAAGAGATTAGACAAAGATCTTATATGCATGTATGCATTACCTGTGGACACAGACAATAGGGTGGCAAGAGCCTGGGGTGGGGTGGGAACCGGGTAGAGGGGAGCTATGGGGGGAAAAAAGAGGAACATCTGTAGTAATCTCAACAATAAAATTAATAAGTAAATAATAAATAAAATCACTAAAAAAAAGAAAAAAGAGGGACCACCGTGGGGGTCGGGGGGGCTGCATTAGGAGAGAGATCAGGCTCAACTCCAAATACAGCAAGGAGAAGTGGACATTTATGGCCAAGGTGGGGTTAGTGGATGGAAAATTACTGAGAAGAAACATCAAGCCTAGGAGGATTCATGGTAGCCCCACTAATAGGATTCTTGCTGAAGGCAGGCGGGGGTGAGAAGATATAGAGGGTGGGGGATAAGGAATTTGATCAGATGCCTGCATCCCCATGTTTATTGCAGCATTGTTTACAATAGCCAGGACATGCAAGCAGCCTAAGTGCTCATCACTGGTGAGTGGGTCAAGAAAATGTGGTGTATGTGGAATATTTCTCAGCCATTTAGGAGGAAGGAAAACCTGCCGTTTGTGACAACGTGGATGGACCTTGGGGGAGTTATGCTGAGTGAAATAAGTCAGACAGAAAAAGACACATACTGTATGATCTCACTTTTACGTGGAATCTAACAAACAAACAAACAAAGCCAAACTCACAGGAAAAGATCACATTTGTGGTTACCAGGGGCAGGGGGTAGAGGGTGGGAGAATTGGACGAAGGCAGGGGATAGAGGGTGGGAGAATTGGACGAAGGCAGGGGGTAGAGGGTGGGAGAATTGGACGAAGGCAGGGGATAGAGGGTGGGAGAATTGGACGAAGGCAGGGGGTAGAGGGTGGGAGAATTGGACGAAGGCAGGGGATAGAGGGTGGGAGCATTGGACGAAGGGGCAGGGTAGAGGGTGGGAGCATTGGACGAAGGCAGGGGATAGAGGGTGGGAGAATTGGACGAAGGCAGGGGGTAGAGGGTGGGAGCATTGGACGAAGGCAGGGGATAGAGGGTGGGAGAATTGGACGAAGGCAGGGGGTAGAGGGTGGGAGAATTGGACAAAGGTGATCAAAAGATACAAACTTGCAGTTACAAGTTAAACAGTACTAAGTATGTAATGTACAATGCGATGTCTATAGTTAACACTGCTGTAAGTTGTTAAGACAGTAAATCAATCCTAAGAGTTCTCATCACAGGGAAAAAACATTTTTTTCTTCTTTTAAATCTATATGAGATGAGGGATGCTAATCATCTCACAATATATGTAAGTCAAGCCATTGTGCTGTACACTTTCACTTTTACAGCGCTATATGCCACCTGTATCTCAATAAAACTGGAAAAGAGAGATACCAAGAAGGGGGACTTTTACTAAACTGACTCTGCCACTCTTGCTAAAACTGGACTAAGGCCAAGGACAAAGGCCAAGTTCGAGGTCCTGTTGAGAAGAAGCTCAGAGGAGTCAGAACGTCTTTGCTGCTCCATCACCTCCGAACCTCCGCCCTGTGGGAAGGGCACGGCTGTGGCTTGGGTCCTGGAGACCTACTCCAGCCTTTCCTGTGCATCCTTCCCTCTCAACCTGGCAGTCAGTCACAAAGCAAGTGATAATGATCACAGCATTAGGCTTGTTAATGCTGTAATTAACCAACAACACATGGTTAAGGTTAAGCAGTAGATGAGGAGATACCAGAGGCTTGAAATGCTGGGACAGATAGGTAGCAATGCCTGCTTTTACTGTCCAACCCCCTGCCTTCCTCTCAACATTAACCTTGGCTACCCCCTTCCTCCACCCGCTTCCCGAAGTATTCTTCAGTTTTGCTGAATTAGATATAGGTTTAGATACACCATGTTCTCTCAGCTCCAGGCTTTTGCACATGCTTCTCCCTGACATACCCTTCCCCTTTGCCCAGTTCAGGAGTCACCCCATGTGGTGTAAGGCCTGAAATGAAGGTCCAGTGTCATGTGTGCCTTGACATCTGGTAAAATCCAGAGGGCCCAGATGGCCTACCTGCAAGTCCCTCCCCCACCCTGCTTCCTCATATCAGGTCCCTCGGCCAAACGACCTTCTATGTGGCGGGGACCAGGCACAGTGCCTACCATCCCTGCGTAGTGGGCGTCAGGTCCCTGCCAGCCCTCGGAATTATTCAAACGGGCAATCACCTCCTGCCACAGGGACCAGAGGTCACCCCATCCTCTTGTTACTACACAGCCTGCCTCTCCCAGCCCCTCCTTGTCATTCCATTTCCAGGTGCAGCCCCACATGGCCCGCATGACGCAGTGCCCTCCTCCCGCAGCCTGGGAGTGCCTGTGGCTAAGAATCTGCCACCAGTCTCACCTGCCCAGCGTCCTCTGTAGTGTACTGTGTCGTCCCCATGACGCTAGGGGGGAATCCTTCCCTCACCCACAAGGTGAGAGGGAGTGATCGAAACACCTCACCTCCCTTGTCTGGCTTAGCTGCCACTTCCTCCATGTCCCCATACTCTGTCACCATCACCCATTGCATGGTTTGACCTCACTAAAATGTGAGCCACTTGCAGCAGACGTTGTGTCCTAGTCGTTGCTAGCACAGAACCTTCCGTGTGCTCCAAAAGATTTGTTGAATTAAAGTATGAATGAATGGTGTTATATTTCCGAATGTCTACACACCCACTAACCTCTTAGTTCCTAAAGCATTGACATTTTACTTGTGATGTTTTCTTAGATTTTTGGATGCATAGAGGGTACATTTTGCCTATTGTATATATGTTTAAATTTAGAGGAACATTTTTTGCTTTCACTATTATGTTGTTTTCCAGTTAGTTCATACTTGGCAGTTGGCTGAGGACAAGCTGGCAGGCTCTGCCTGGCCTGTTGTGTCTGTGTGTTATTCCATTAAATAGCTAATCCTGTTTACTGGCCATCCCTTCTCTCAGAATAGCCCTTCATTAGAACCCGTTTGTCCCTGGCCCCCAATGGATCCCAACTCTGGCCGGTAAGACACTAGGGCAGCGGTTCTCAGCCTGTGGGTCGCGACCCCTTTGGCCCTTTAGGAGTCGAACGACCCTTTCACAGTGGTTGCCTAAGACCATCGGATAACACATATATAATTACATATTGTTTTTGTGATTAATCACTATGCTTTAATTATGTTCAATTTGTAACAGTGAAAATACATCCTGCATATCAGATATTTACATTACGATTCATAACAGTAGCAAAATTACAGTTATGAAGTAGCAATGAAAATAATTTTATGGTTGGGGGTCACCACAACATGAGGAACTGTATTAAAGGGTCAGGGCATTAGGAAGGTTGAGAACCACTGGGCTAGGGCTTTGTGCAGCTCAGCCCAATCAAAACATGCTGCTAATTTTTGACCATTCATACCTTTTTTAAATAATGCGAGAACAGATTTAAATGGAGAGAAGTAGGAACGTTTGGTTTTTTTACTTTATTTGAGATCTTAGGACCAGAATATATTACAGGGGGTGGGGGGAGACAAGAAAGGAGAGAGGAATAGAGGGGGGAAGGAGGGAGAGGGAGGCGGGCGGGAAAGAGAGAAAGAAAGAAGGAAGGTAAAAAAAGAAAGGAGGGAGGAAGGGGAATATGGCCTCACCCTGTGCCTGGCTCTCAGTCCGACTCTAAAGGCTTGCACACCTCATGGTGATTTCTAAAGAACCATCTTGACAGCGGGGTCTGGAAAATTTCTTAGGGCATGCCCACTCCCCCATCTGCACAATTGAGAATTTGGTGGTAGTTATTAGTGAATCTATCCCTGTAGCAAACTGAAATGCCTCTTTTGTCCATTTTGGATTCATTCTGTAGTCCAGGCTATATTATTCCCCTCCCTTTCCTTCTGTCCACTTCAGCACTTAATTTCCTTCAATTATTAATAAACATATCCTTAATAATAATTTTCCGATATTTAAATTATACTTACATACTTTATATTGAAATTTTAAAGTAAGGAATTATATTGTATTTACAAGATAAGTATTAAAGACTAGAGGCCCGGTGCACGAAATTTGTACATGGGGGGTGTGTCCCTCAGCCCAGCCTGCACCCTCTCCAATCTGAGATCCCTCTCACAATCCGGGACTGCTGACTCCCAACTGCTCGTCTGTGTGCCTGCCTGATTACCCCTAACCACTCCCCTGCCAGCCTGGTTGCCTCTAACTGTCCTCACTTGCAGGCCTGGTCGCCCCCAACTTTCCTCCCCTGAAGGCCTGGTCCCCCCCAACTGCCCTCCCCTGCAGGCCTGGTCCCTCCCAATTGCCCGCCCCTGCAGGCCTGGGTCTCCCCCAGTTGTCCTCCCCTACAGGCCTGATTGCCCCCAATTGCCTTCCCTTGCAGGCCTGGGTCTCGTCTGTGTGCCTGCCTGATTACCCCTAACCACTCCCCTGCCAGCCTGGTTGCCTCTAACTGTCCTCACTTGCAGGCCTGGTCACCCCCAACTTTCCTCCCCTGAAGGCCTGGTCCCCCCCAACTGCCCTCCCCTGCAGGCCTGGGTCTCCCCCCCCCCAACTGACCTCCTCTGCAGGCCTGATCGCCCACAACTGCCCTCCCCTGCTGGCCATCTTGTGGTGGCCATCTTGTGTGTTGGAGTGATGGTCAATTTGCATATTACCTCTTTATTATATAGGATTGTCTTTGCAAAATCTGATTATGTTGAATTAATATAGAATTCTGCTACTTATAATGGAAAGGGGGGGTGAAGAGGGCACACATGTGAGAACACTTTGCAGATTGTAAATTATTTTACCAATCCTATATAATAAAATTCTAATATGCAAATCGACCAAATGGTGCAATGACTGGTCGCTATGAACTGACCACCAGGGGGCAGATGCTCAACGTAGGAGCAGCCCCCTGGTGGTCAGTGTGCTTCCACAGGGGGAGCACCACTCAGCCAGAAGCCGGGCTCATGGCTGGCGAGTGCAGTGGAGGTGGCGGGAACCTCCGCAGCAGCACTAAGGAGCAGCGAGCTGAGTGGTAGGGAGCAGCAAGCAGGTGGGTGGTAAGGAGTGAGGGGTCCCAGACTGTGAGAGGGCACAGGCTGGGCTGAGGGACCCCACCCCCCCACCCCCAGTGCACGAATTTTGTGCACCGGGCCTCTAGTATAACATAATATTGTTATTGTTACTTGTGTTAGGTGGCAAATGCATTTTGTCTCAGGGCTTCTCTTGCCTTCCACTAAGGCATTCTGAAGAATGCAGAGAGAATGGTAGCTATTCCTTTTATCTCATCCTAAAGGGTA
>NW_006289082.1:1275344-1282458 GCF_000327345.1 Myotis davidii
AAAGAGGAGAATCATTAGCAGTCCCAATGCTTACGTGACATTTGAAGGAGATGATGATCACATTTCTTTGTTAGACAAAAAGTAGAGTGGAAACAAAAATTGTTTCTTATTAGATAAGGATCATGGTGCCCGTAGGACCATTTCAAACAGTTCAAAATAAGACATCTGAGAAATGTGATTGAGGTAACAACCTAGGCACTGTATAGGCAAGCCTGGTGTTAACAGCACTGGATGATTTGCACCGATATTCTGGAGGATAAAAGGGTAGTATTTCCATCCTCTCCCCCGTCCCCAAATCACACTAGAAAACTCCTGTTCCACTTGCTACAAAGTACATTCTCTTGTGTGATTCTGAGTTAGACATGCCAGATAAGTAAGAAATCTTTCTAGGGTACTGAGCAGGGGTCCTCAAACTTTTTAAACAGGGGGCCAGTTCACTGTCCCTCAGACCATTGGAGGGCCGGACTACAGTTTAAAAAAAACTATGAACAAATTCCTATGCACACTACACATATCTTATTTTGAAGTAAAAAAAACAAAACGGGAACAAATACAATATTTGCATGTGGCCCACGGGCCATAGTTTGAGGACCCCTGGTATTGAGGATATGAGGAAGGCAGAAGCATGGGGAGAGGAAGGAGAAAGGTAGATGACTCACCATCCATCAGTCAGACTCTGAGACTTCCAACCACCCTTCCTCCCTTTTCCTTCCTTTCCTCCTTAAGGACAAAGTGACATGGGGTAAATAGATTGCTAACCTGGGGATGATTCCCTGAAACAATGTCAGGTAGGTGCAGTTACATTAAGTGTTCTACTATCTTAGAATAAGTTTTATTTATTTAAAGCTTCATCATAAAATTTCAGATTTGAAAGAGACCTCAAGGGTCATTTAATCCACTTTTCCCCCACCCAATTTTACATGGATTCTCAGCAGTAAAACTTAAATTTCTCCTCAGTACCTTGACATGTCTTTGACTCCAGAGTCTTGATTGTAGACTTACTACATGCACCCATTTGTTTATTATTTCAAACATTTATAATATCTGCATTGTTGAGTATTTACTTTGTGCCAAGCAAGGTGCTCAGCCTTTTATCTACATGTCTCATTTTTTAATAATACTCATATTTTAAAAAATATATATGTACATTTATTATTTCAGAGAGGAAGGGAGAAGGAGAGAGAAATAGAAACATCAATGATAAGAGAGAATCATTTGTTTGGCTGCCTCCTGCGTACCCCACACTGGGAATCAAGCCTGCAACCCAGGCATGTGCCCTGACCGGGAATTGAACCGTGATCTCCTGGTTCACAGCTCGATGCTGGACCACTGAGCCACACTGGCTGGACCATATCTCATATGTCTCCAAAAGATTATTTGAGAAAGGGACTGTTATCCCTTTTACAACAGGTGAAATTGTAGCTCACAAAGAGATTCACATTCAGGTCTCAGTAAATCCCCCTAAGAATAGAAGAGGATGCCCCAGAGACCTTATTCAACTCTGAGAATAGTCTTCTCGAGAGGACAGTGCTGCTGCTTCAAGGAAAACGCGGGTCTTCGTTGATCAGATTGACTTGCCCTGTAAAGGAGCACCACATGGAAGCTGAAGGCCACCTTCAGAGGGTCTCTGTCCTGGGAGACTGTTGATGCTGTCATCACCCAGGGTGCCGCGCTGGCCGTTTCATCCCTAGTTTCTTTCTCTTTAACAGGCACTTCGTACAGATTGCTCTGTGCGTGTGTGAGTTGTATGGCGGGTGGATGACCTTCTCCCCGGAGTGGCTTATGGGAAGCCCCAACCTCAACACCAACAGTCGGCTGTACTTTTGGGTCTACCTGGTATTTTTCAATAGTGTGTGGGTCCTGGTCCCAGGACTGTTGCTGTGGCAGTCGTGGGTAGAACTCAAGAAAATGTATCGCAAAGGAACCAGCTTAGGGAAAAAGTTCCAATGAATTTCAAAAATCATAAACATTTTCTAGCTTTATGAGCCAGACTGGATTAAACCTTTTTGTTTTGATAAAGTTTAATACATTCCAGTCTACAATTTCTTTCATATTGTTATTCCTGAACAACCAACTTCAAATTGATTGTAAGATGACAAGATTTCATTGTTGATTTATTTTTCCAGTTAAATGGCAATATAGGGAACAGAGAATAAATTTTAACTTGTCATAATCACATAGTTAATTATACATTTTTATATCTAAGATTAATTGTGCTATGTTAATAAAGCCAATAATCACAAAATACTGTAGAGCATGTTATATTAATTTTTTTCCAAAGAACATGTTGTTGCTTCAACTTTTAATCTTATTAGTCTTTGTTTCCAAAATGAAACCAGAAATGAAATAAATGCTTCTAATTTATATTTTATCCAACTTGTGAAGCCAACAAAAATGACAGCAGTTCGAATTGGTGAGGGGGCCAACTCCTTATGAGTGACACTGGAGTTTCACATAGACAAATGATTGATTTTCAAGAAGGAAGATTTGAGTTACCTTACAAAAATACATAGTACAGCCCGTCCACTTGCTCCCAACATCAGAGCAGTCTTGCAGCTAAACTTGGCCTAAAAAAAAACAAACAGCTGAAGTGTAGCTGGTCTGAAATATTGTAGGCAGGGAATGTGGAGAAAGGACAGGAGGAAACATGGAGAGGGTGAGCCAGTTCGCACACCTGCGCAGTGTGGGGCAGGCAGGGCGGGGGGCGGGTGCAGCAGCAGAGCCACCACCACCACCTCCACCTCCCCATGCCCCAGGAGGTGGATTCTCGGCCCCACACAGGGATCCCCAATCCAGAGCAACAGAGAAGGAAAGGGGGGCGCATGTAGATTGGGCAGTGGGAATCAGTGGGCATTCGGTCTGGTCCACCTGGAAGTCTCAGACCACACCATCCCAGCAAAGGATTTCTTTCTTACAACATCAGCCTGGGAAGATCCTTGCAATTCACATGTGAGGGAGGGACCACGTGGCAAAGACTGGGGCTGGCGGAGGGATCTATTTGGTACACCCAGCAGTGAATCTGAGCAGCCCTTTGCTCTCTGGGAGGACTTTGGGCAAAGTGGAAGAGGGCTGGACAGCATGGCTTGGGAAAGACGATCAGGCTTGCACAACTTGAGCACACGGGTAGCAAACCTACCCCCACCTGCAGAACAGCTGGGTCTTCCCCATTCTTCTGCGACCCAGCCAAGGGGAGGCCTCTGGGCTGAAAATTTGTACTCCTACGACTGGGTCTGAGAGTGCACAGGACTCAGCTATTTGGCCGGTGGGAAACTGGGTGGAGGCCCCTCCGAGCGAGGGTCAGACACGCTGAAAGACTGGAGTGCCATGCGAGGCTGACTTTATATTTTTAGCCGCTCCTACTTGGTGTGGCAGCGAGGAGGTATCAGGAAGCCAGACAGAGCTGAGGCATTGCAACCGGAATGGGCTATGGACTGGGAGATAGACGGGCATGTCCTGGGCCCTCCCGCTGCATTAGGGGGAACCGAGCTGAGCTCCCCAGGGAGTTCAGCCAGCACAGTCCTAGGAAGGAGAGAAAGTGTCCTTCCCCCCCTGCTACAAGCTGTGGGCACCACCTGCAGTGCACGTCTGTTTACCAAACCGGCCAGGTCTTGGAAGCCACCGCAGAGCCCAGTTCTGTGGGGGAAGGGAGAGAAGCTGCGAACAGGGGCATTCAATGTATGAGACTCCAAGAAGACCCAGCCTCTGGGCTATGGAAGCCCTGCCCACCAGACTAGTTGGGGCTGCACTAATGAGCTTCAGGCAGGTTGCCAAGGGCCAGGCAGAGACAGCAACTCACATTGGCTTGCACCAGAGAACCTCTTGGAGGCCCAGACACGCACACCAAGAGGCCAGACTGAGACAGCATCGGAGTAAAATCCAGCGACTTCCACAAATAGCAGACCCAAAGGGTAATCACAGTGAGCCCCCAAATCAGCGGAGACTAACTCCACTTATTTTTATTATTTTATCTTTTTAACTTTTTATTTTTTTCTTTTGTATTTCATTTTCTTTAGTTTTTTTCTTCTTTTTCTTTCATGTCTTTTATTTCTCTTTTCATATACTCTGGTTTTTTCCTCTTTTTTCATTTTTACCTTTGTTTTTTTCTCCCGATTTTTCTGTTCCTATTATATATTTTATTTATTATTATTAATTTTAAAATTATTATTATTGTAGTTATTGTTTTCTTTTTTATATTCGTATTCCTTCTCTTTCCTCTTCCTTCTTTCATATTCTCCATTTTGGTTTCTTTTTTTTTTTCATCTCTAATTCTTTTGCTCTTTTGTCTTTTAGTGTTCTATTCATTATTATTATTTGTGGTTGTTTTTGTTGGTGGTGGTTTGTGTTTTTTGTTTGTTTGTTTGTTTGTTTTCACATTGTTTTCAGTTTGGTCTTGTTTTGCCTGGTTTTGTTCTGTCAGCACTTGTATAACAAGTTGTCACAAAGTGGTCAGTGTTGAGCCTCACAGTCAGCCAGCCTGAATGTGTCAACAGCAATTAAGACCCAAATACAACAGGAGGGCCCACATAATCCATACAAGGGACATTCCATGAGTACCCATCTCAGAGGATTAAGGAGACTACACCACTGGGTCCCACAAGACACCCACTACAGAAGGCCACCACACCAGGACGGGGAGTTATAGCAGTCCTATCCAATACACAGAAATGGAGAGACAAAGAAACATGACCCAAATGAAAGCACAGGAGGAATCACCAGAAAAAGAGCTAAAGGAAATAGAGGCAAGCAATTTATCAGAAACAGAGTTCAAATTAATAGTTTTAAGAATACCCAACAGCATGAAAAGGGACATAGAAACCATGAAAAATAACCAATCAGAAATGAAGAATGGCACAGCTGAAATAAAGAATACACTGCAAGACATAAAGAATAAGAGGAAGCTGAAGATTGAATCAGCAAATTAGAAAACAGTGTAGAAAAAAAACCACTCAGAGCAGCAAAGAGAAGAAATAATTTAAAAGCATAAGGATAATTTAAGGAAACTTTGGGACAGCACGAAACATAACATCTGCATCATAGGAGTTACAGAGGGAGAACAAGTGAGCAAAGGATAGAGAACCTGTTTGAAGAAATAATGACAGAAAACTTCCCTAATCTGGTGAAGGAAAAAGTCATACAGGTTCAAGAAGCACAGAGAGTCCCAATTAAGATGAGCCAAGACACATCATAATAAAAATGGCACATGTTAAAGACCAGGAGAATCTTACGGCCAGCAAAAGAGAGAGCAGTCAGTTACCTAAAATGCAGATCCCATTAGACTGTCAGCTGATTTCTCAACAGACACTACAGGCCAAAGGGAATGGCATGACGTATTCAAAGTAATGAAAAGCAAGGATCTGAAACCAAGACTACTCTATCCAGCAAGGCTATCATTCAAAATTGAAGGTGAAATAAAGAGCTCCGCAAACAGAAAAAGGCTAAAAGAGTTTATTATCACCAAACCAGCATTGCAAGAAATATTAAAGGGACTGCTGTAAGAAGAAGAAATTGAAAGAGAGAAAGGAACAGAGGCATAGAATAAAAATGGCAATAAATAAGAAGGAACCCTAGAAGGGTTCTCTTGGCCATTTGTATGTCCTCTTTGGAGAAGTGTCTATTCAGGTCCTCTGCCCATTTTACTGCCATTTGACCTAGTGATTCCAATATCCTAAGAAGCCAGAAACACCAATCTGAAAATATATATGCACCCCTATGTTCATAAAGACATTATTTACAATAGCTAAGATCTAGAAACAGCCCAAGTGCCCATCAATAGATAAATGGATTAAAAAACTGTGCACATTTATACAATAGAGTACTATGCAGCTATAAAAAAAAAGGATCTCTTACCCTTTGAGACAACATGGAGGGGACTGGGGAGTACTCTGCTAAGCAAAATAATCCAGTCAGATAAAGTAAAATATCACTTGATCTCACTATATGTGGAATCTAATGAACAAAATAAACTGATGAACATGCATCTGTTGCTGATGCATCTAACAGACTGACAGGTCTCAGAGGGGAAGAAGTTGGGGTGGACGGGAAGAGATTAACCAAAGAACATATATGCATATATGCATAGCCCATGGATACAGACAATAGTGTGATGAAGGCCTGGGGTGGGTAGGGGTTGAGTGCAAGGGGGCAAGATTAGGGAATGGGGGACATTTGTAATACTGTCTACAATTAAAAAAATACATCCCCCAGCTGGTTTGGCTCAGTGGATTATATATTTTGGTTTGACCTGTGGACTGAAGGATCACAGGTTCAGTTCTGGTCAAGGGCATGTACCTTGGTTGTAGGCCAGTAATGGCGAACCTTTTGAGCTCGGCATGTGAGCATTTTGAAAAACCCTAACTTAACTCTGGTGCTGTGTCACATATAGAAATTTTTTGATATTTCCAACCATAGCAAAACAAAGACTTATACGTTTGATATTTATTTTATATATTTAAATGCCATTTAACAATGAAAAAACCAAAAAAATGAGTTCGCGTGTCAGAGTCATAGGTTCGCCATCACTGTTGTAGGCTCTATCCCTGACCCTGGGTGGGACACATGCCAGAGGCAACCAGTTGATGTGCCTCTCTCACATCGATGTTTCCCTCTGTGTGTCTCTCCCCTTCCCTTTCATTCTCTAAAAAATCAATGGAAAAAAATAGCCTTGGGTGAGGATTAACAAAAAAATACATAGCACATTATTATAAAAACTAGAGGCCTGGTGCACAAAAATTTGCGCACTCAGGGTGAGGGGTCCCTCAGCCCGGCCTGCGCCCATTTGCAGTTCAGGACCCCTTGGGGGATGTCCACCTGTTGACTTAGGCCCACTCCCCAGGGGATCAAGCCTAAGCTTGCAGTCAGACATCCTTGCAGTCAGCCCTTGGGGATGTCCAACTAAAAGCTTAAGCCCCCAAGGGATCAGGCCTAAACTGTTAGTTGGACATGCTTAGTGCTGCCACGGAGGTGGGAGAGGCTCCTGCCACCACCTCTGAGCTGGGCAGCATGAGCCAGCTTCTGCCTTAGTGGCACTCCCCATATGGAAGTGGACTGACCACCACGGGGCAGCTCTTGCATTGAGCGTCTGCCCCCTGGTGGCCAGTGCGCATCATAGCAATTG
>NW_006289082.1:1282852-1284094 GCF_000327345.1 Myotis davidii
AACACCCAAGGACATTTTTTCATTGAATTTTAGAGATAGTGAAGGGAAAGGGAGAGACACATTGATTGGTTGCCTCTTGCACATGCTCTGATAGGGACTGGGGATCAAGCCAGCAACTGAGGTATATGCCCTTGACTGGAATCAAACCTGGGACCCTTCAGTTCACAGGCTAATGCTCTATCCACTGAGCAAAACAGGCTGCAGCTTAATTCATTTACTTTTAATCTACATGTGTCTTTATATTTAAACTGGGTTTTGTTTTCAATTCACCCTCATAATCTGTCTTTTAATTGGTGCATTTATGCCACTGACTTTCAGAGTGCTTACTGATAGAGTTACTGCCATATCAAGTGGCTTCTGGGGATTCTGGGGCCGGCGTGCCTGCGGCCCAGGACCAGATCCAATCACGGGCGGCAGGCAGGCGGCTTCTGGGGTTGCACACGGGGGCATGGATGGCGGCTGGCACTGGCAGCTGGCACTATCCTGCCCTGCCTGCAGTATGCAAATTATCCACCATCTTTGTTGGTGGTTAATTTGCATATCATGCTGATTAGCCAATGGAAGGTGTAGTGAAGGTATGGTCAATTGCCATGTTTGTCTATTATTAGATAGGATTAAATCAGGACTTAGGAACACAGGGGAAATAAGAGTGAGAAATAATAAGATGAGGGTAAAGTTAATATGCCAAATGCATGCCAGAATGTGACACATCATTCATAGAACTGAAGCACAAATGTATCACTTACCTTCACTACCAAGAGGGAAACATTACCACATTGTGTTTCATAAAACACTAGTTTTGGGAGATGTTCATAGCAGTTCCATCAGAGGTGGGGTGCATGTATCCCACTAACTTGTTCAACACCTGCCTTTTTTACTAGATACTAAGCTCACACATGTATTCTCTGCCTAGAAAAGTGACTGGCTCCTAACACCAGGCCCTTGATAAGTTGCGGTGCATACTGTTGCTCAGAAAGCCAGTCTGTGTTCCCCCTCCTTCGAAGGTACCTTCTTATCCTGCAGAAAACTGTAGATTGTTGTCCTGAGTGCAAAATTGGTTTTGCCTTTCAGAGGTACTTGAGAGAAATTTGGCACGTGAAACTGTTTCTGGATTTTTGTTTTGTTTTGTCTGTCTTTGCTGTTTTGTGGTGACAAGTAAGGTCATGGAAATGTGAGGGTTTTGGCATGAACACAAAGTATTCAACTTATTGGATATTGACAAGCAGTTGTGGTTGGAGCAGC
>NW_006289082.1:1284117-1285292 GCF_000327345.1 Myotis davidii
CAGGAATAAAGAGTTGGCGGGCTGAGTAGTTCTAGTGGTGGCCTCATTGGTAGTGCCGCCCTTGGGAGGGTCCATTCCGTGGTCATCTGGAAGTCATTTCTCTAATCATAGCCAAGCACCTGCTCTTGCAGTCCCCAGTGATTTCTGTAGGCACTTAATTCCCTGCATTAAATATTCTTGCTTAAAACACCTAGAATAATTGCTGTTTTCTACACTTTTATCCTAATTGAGATCTGACTACAATATTTGTTGAAAATTTAATAAGTGTAGCCAAGTAAGTTTGAGGGATATTAAATTAGCACATCAAAGACTGTAGAAGTCCCACAATAAAGAAACTAGATTAACTAATTATCTCAACTTTTCCCAACATATTTATCAGACCACTTGAACAAGTGGGGTGATGTTGTAAACATTAGAATATTTTGATGCTATCATAAATATGAGAAAGTTTGTTTCTGGACTCTCTAGGCTATTCCAATCCTGTGCTGATACTACATTGTCTTAATTAATGTAGCTTTCTGGAAATTATTTTTTAAAATTCTATTTTAATTGTTTATTGGTTACTGGTTAGTTTTTAATCTTATGAATACTGAATTGTGTTATGCAGTTTTTCCCTATCTGATGTTCCTCAAAACACCATCCCACTTGTTCAAGTGGTCTGATAAATATGTTGGGAAAAGTTGAGATAAACAATATGAAATTGTAAAATAAAAGTTTGTCAAACAAAGGCTCGATGGAAACCAAAATGTTCATCAGGGATATTGGCCTATAATTCTCTTTCTTTTCAGTATCTTTATTAGGGTAGTGCTGGCCTCATAAAAAGAGCTTGGAAGTGTTCCTTCCTCCTGGATTTTTTGGGGGAATAGTTTGAGGAGGATAGATGTTAGTTCTTCTTTGAATATTTTATAAAACTCCCCTGTGAAGCTGTCTGAAGCAGGGCTTTTGTTTTCTGGGAGTTTTGCTTTGTTTTTTTATTACTGCTTCAATTTTATCAGTTGTTATCGGCCTATTTGGGTTTTCTTATTCTTTTGGAAGGTTGTTTTTTTCTAGGAATTTATCCATTTCATCCAGTTGTCCAGCTTGTTGGCATATAGCTATTCATAGTATTTTCTTTTTTTTATTATTATTATTAGTTAAGGTATTACAAATGTGTCCTTATCCCCCCCCACACACAC
>NW_006289082.1:1288474-1289496 GCF_000327345.1 Myotis davidii
ATGAGTCTGGGTAAAGGTTTATCAATCTTGTTTATCTTTTCAAAGAACTAGCTCTTGGTTCATTGAACTTTTGTATTGTTTTTTTAGAGGTTTCCATAATCTTGCAGGAGGGAGTGCTACAGGCCCTACTGAACTGCATTCATCATTCATAATTAAGTGCCCTTGTTACAGACGAGCAAAGAAATACCAAGCACGCTTCCTAGAGAACGGGAGGAACCCATTTATTAACACTAGTGGACTCCGGGAATAATTTCCAAATCAGAGTGAAGTAACATGCAGAGGCTTCGCTTTTCATAACCTTCTGGGGTCATTGTCTTGCAGATATGGTTCTACCCCCTTTCATGAGCTTACAGGAAGGCCCCCAGGTGTTGAAGATCTGTCCTGGGGCCAGTGATAACGACCTCCATCTCCCACCCCTCCCCCCCGCAGGGCAATGCATTGTTCACAGTTTTCTTTGTGTGTTTTTTTAATATATTTTATTGATTTTTTACAGAGAGGAAGGGAGAGGGATAGAGAGTTAGAAACATTGATGAGAGAGAAACATCGACCAGCTGCCTCTTGCACACCCCCTACTGGGGATGTGCCCACAACCAAGGTACATGCCCTTGACTGGAATCGAACCTGGGACCCTTCAGTCCGCAGGCTGATGCTCTATCCACTGAGCCAAACCAGTCAGGGCTGTTCACAGTTTTTATGGCCTGACACACCTTGCAAGACCAGTTTCCTCCTCACCCTTAAAAGCCAGCTAGGATGCATTCAACCTTGATTACATGATTGTTACTAATCATGGGTGCAACTTGAGGCTCACGGAGCCAGGGCAATTGTGTCTGTTGGGGAAATAAAAACAAATCTCCTGCTCCCTCCCTGGCAAAAAAAAAAAAAACACACCTCACTGCAATGGTAATAGAGAAAGAAAACAGTTTTATTATTGAACTAGAGGCCTGGTGCACAAAAATTTGTGCACTCCAGGGGGCGGGGGGATCCCTCAACCCAGCCTGTCCCCTCCCAAAGTCTGGGACCCC
>NW_006289082.1:1290110-1302126 GCF_000327345.1 Myotis davidii
CCCGTTCAGGTTGTGGGTCCCCACTGGGGTTCCTGGCTAGTCTGGGTGAGGGGCTGATGGCTGTTTGCAGGCTGGTCAAGCCCCCCAGTGGGGATCCTCACCCAATGGGGGTGCAGCCAGCCTGGGTGAGGGGCTGAGGGCCATTTTCAGGCTGGCCATGCCCACAGGCTAGAAGCAGGGACCTGGGATTTATTTAACTTCTATAATTGAAACTTTGTAGCCTTGAGCAGAGCTCAGGGCCGACCAGGGCAGGTGGGAAGCTTGGCTTCCTCCATTGCTGGGGGCAACCCAAACCTCCTGCTCACTCCAGCTCCGTGACCACTGCCATCTTTGTGATGGAGTGAGGGAGTGGCGGTTAATTTGCACATTACTCTTTCATTAGATAGGATAAGCATAAAGCCAGAATGTGATGTGCATCACAGGGAATCCACTAAGATTGCAAAGACAGAAAGGAATCTCACCCTTTTCTATAGCCAGGCAGACATAACTGTTACCTAAGTTCTCAAAACAAACACTAACTAGTCCTGACGGCACCATATTTCACACAAAGTTCGTCCTAGAGTCACCTGGCAATTGGGGCTCCCTGTGTTATCTAATTGGCTTTAACCTAAAGAAAAACAAACTTCTCAGTGTCTTTATAACAGGAGGTAGGCTGTCAAGTTCAGCTCCTGCTCTCCTGCAAAGACTGGTCATTACTTTTCAAAGATAAAGACATTTCCAAGTCCTAAAGTTGGCAAAGGGATTACTTAGCTTTTGAAAAGATTTGCATTCATTTCAAAGAGAGAAAACAACTTACAGATTTTTTAAGTAAATACTCTAAGAAAAGGCAACTCTCGCACATGCCCTGACCTCCTTCTTCTCCCTTCCCCCTGCCCCCTCCCCGCCTTGTCTATGCCCATTGGTTATGCTCATATGCATGCAGTGAGGAGAAATGTCTTCCTTTATTTTCAACAGAAAGAATCAAGCCTCTTATTTTTATTTATGTATTTATTTATGTATTTATATCCCCTCACCCCCCACCTTCCTTCATAGGTTAGACTGTATGTTCAATGCTTCTATCACTCTGGTTCTATCTAAGCCTCCTATTTTTAATTTGTATTTGTATTTACAGGCCCAAGAGGTGGCAGCAAAGGGGGGCATTTCCACCTCCTGCTCACTTGGAACTGTCCCATCTTGATCCAAGCTCTGGGACAAGGGACACAGAATGCACGACCATGTCACTCCTGTTGATTTCCCAATAGTTGTAGGAAAGCCGGGGCTGGGGCTTCTGGAAGGGAGCGGCACCCCAGCCTTGTGAGTCATGTTAGTTCTGAGGAAAGTGCAAGTCCTGTTCAAAGTGACCTCACCACCCCGCCTGAGGCTGGGGCTGGGGAACTTGAGGCCAGAAGGCAAGGCAAGGCCCTGGCCCACCCACATGTTGAGGATGGAGCCTGGTCTACTTTCAAGAACACAACTAGCCCAACCCCACCAGGAAGTGAGTGTAGAACTGTGAGAATGAATAACTGAAAATCAAAACTCAGCAGGATCTAAGCAAAACTTTATCTTCAACAGAAAGTAGGAACTCCCCATGGTTCCTACTTTCACCAAAAGATTGATTCTAATTGAGAGGGAAGGAGAAAAATATTCAAAATCAGTGACTCAGATAACAGAAACTCAGCCTCAAATTCAAAGGAGTAATTCAAAGAAAAGAAGAATCAAAATTGCAGAATGATATGGTCATAATCCAGAGACAATTCATATGCATGATGCCTCCTTTTATTTGAAGAATTGAAGTGCTCTCCAAAGTAGAACAATTCTTTCTCTACACCGTGTTTACAAAAGAGAGCACCATTTTGGAAAACAAGACAGAAATCACCACTTACTTTTTCCTAAGTTTCCTTGTGTTGTATCTCTGAAATACACATATGTGTGTACACATAAATGTGTATCTGAGCAGAGGAGCAGGACAGAAGCCACTCCATTGGCCCCCCACCTCCTACTTCCATGTTCCTGGAATGCTGTGACCTGCCTCACTGGGGAGACAAGGGCTGGAGCTGTCTTCAAGGACTGCCCTCTCATTTAGTTGGCAGCAGATAGGGGAGTGGAATTCCCAGTCAAAAGTGCTGGATGGAGCTGGAGAGCATTATGCTAAGTGAAATAAGTCAGTCAGAGAAAGACAAATATCACATGATCTCACTCATTTATGGAATATAATGAACAACATAAACTGATGAACAAAAACAGATCTGGAGACAGAAGCATTGATCAGATGCTCAAACGTCAGAGGGAAGGGAGGGGAGGGTGGGGGTAAGGGGAGAGATCGACCAAAGGACTTGTATGCATGCATATGAGCATAAGCAATGGACGCAGACAACAGGGGATGAGGGTGCTGGCAAGACTGGGGCATGAGGGGACAATGGGGGGATAAAGACACATTTGTAATACCCTAATCAATAAAAACTTTTTAAAAAAAAATGTAAAGATGATAGTTTCAATTATCTTTTTAAAAAAAGAAAAGAAAGTGCTAGCTTTGCCTGGCCGGTGTGGCTTAGCGGTTGAGTGTTGACCCAGGAACCAAGAGGTCGCTTGTTTGATTACTGGTCAGGCACATGCCAGGGTTGTGGGCTCCATACCCAGTATGGGGCGTGCAGGAGGCAGCCGATCAGTGATGTTCCTCTATCATTGATGTTTCTCCCTCTAAAAATCAATAAAAAAAATTTTTTTTTAAAAAGAAAGTACTAGCTTTGATCTGTTGCCGCTTTTGCTCCCTGGAGGGCAAGTTCTCCTGTGGTCTTCAGGGAAGATTCTGAAAAAGGATGAGGTCCCACCCTCCCTCCACATCCATCAGTGTCAGGTTGGAAGTAGAAATAAGGACAGGAGCCCTGGAGCAGGCAAGACCAGGCCACTGCCTGGCTAAGTAGAGCATCTTTGCCCTCCTCCGGGCACTGGCCCTGGGCCCTGTACCTGTTCTCCTTGGCCCTCTCTTAAGGCTCAACCTTTCCAAGGGCTCCCACCATACTCTACCCACTTGTGCCAGCCCTTCCGCACTCAGTCCCCACTTAGCACCCCCCTTCTATATAAACTAAAAGGTAGTTCTGAGTGTGACATGTTCTAGAAAGAGAATATATGGCTTTTTTGTTTTGTTTTTACTACAGAAGATGCCTGAAGTATACGTTTGTGCTGCCATTTTGGCTCTCAATCCAATGAGCCTCTTGGTGTTCTCATTTTTTAAATTTTATTCTAGACAGTTCAGAGGATCTGGGGACTCTGCCACACATCCAGTTCAATAGTTCAATCAGTGTTCATTATTCACCCAGGTATTTAATGAGTAACTCGCAGTATCTCATATTGTTCCAGGCTTTGCAGAGACCCCAAAGAATGTAAGAATGGCGCCTCATCACTTGGAATTTACACCATATCTGGGGAGACCACATACCAACACGTGGAAGTGTCCCAGTTCAGGCATGGATGTTCGGAGGGAGGATAAACATGGCTTCAGTGTGCAGGTAAAGCTTCCTGCAGAGGTGGGATCTGAAGGTCCTTTCTTTCTTTCTTTCTTTCTTTATTTATTTATTTATTTATTTTTAGTAGCAATAATCACACCTCAGATAAACCTCATTGGCTAGGATACTGTCACTGCGCAAAGCTGAAGGTCCTGTAATAGTGGACAGAATTTGAACAGGAAAACATCCTAAGCCTAAGGAACAGCAAGGGTGTAGGGAGGCTTCCGTAAGTTTGTGTGACCTGGAGGACGGCTGCCACTGTTGGGGTCCCTACTATCACTACAAGGACCTCCAGCTCCCATGGAAGCTTGATGGGCCAGAGCACAAAAGCAGGGGCATCAGAAGTCCCAGGATGGGGCCACGGAACCTTGCATCCTGTGAGAAGCAAACATCTCAGAAGCAGTGAGGTGGGAGGCTGTCAGAGTTGCCCTTGGACTCTGAGGCTCTCAAACCCCACCTTCCACCCAGAGACATGTATATTTCACCTTCCGGAACTCACCACGGGTAATCCTACGTGACTAATTTGATGTTCATTCTCCCCCAGCAGAACATGGACCATCAGGGAATGGTGGTCAGCCTTAACTGGGCATGGGATATTTTGCATTGTTGTCCTTCTTCCCAAATCTTATCCAGGGGTATAATAGAAGGAGACTTTCTGGGGTTTATTTTGACTAGAGACACCTGCCTTCAAGGATTTGGGGCTGTTAGCACTCTCAGAGCTACCTGTTCTTCCCTTGTACACTCTGCCTCATCCAGCAAGAAGTACACACTTGGAGCTGGATGAAAGCCTGGTCCATGCTGGTGTCAGCAAGGAGACTGGGCCAAAGCAGGGGATTATCAAGAGATGAGCAGAATGCCCATAGCAGCATGGGGCTGCTGCGGTGATAGGCTGTCCATTCAGACCAATGGTGTCAAGAGTATGCACATCAGTCAAAAGACACCCTGCTCACCCTCTTGTCTCCCTGCCTTCAGGACATGTTCCTAAGGACAGATCTCAGCATAGCACCCTCCTGCCAGGACCGCAGGAAGGCTCCATGCCACATATCAAAATTCACCAGGCGGTCTGCAACATGGCAAATAGACCCTTTCCCATTATGGAGTCACAGAAATGTTGAGGAAACTGTCACAAAATAAATATTTATTTCATGTATGCTGTCCTTGCACAAAAGAAAGGGAAATCCTCAGTGGCAGAAATGAGAAAAACAACAGCCGAAGCACTTAGGTGTAAATTGGAAGCCTGGAGTCCGTGGGGATCTTAGAGGAGCCAAATTTAGGTGCTAGGGACTGAACTGAGTTAATAACACCTGAAAAGGAATGGGAGCTGTGGCCTTGGCCTTGCTTGGAGGAGAGAAGCTTTTATTTTTTTTATTTTTTAAAAAAATATATTTTATTGATTTTCTACAGAGAGGAAGGGAGTGGGATAGAGAGCTAGAAACATCAATGAGAGAGAAACATCGATCAGCTGCCTCCTGCACACTCCCTACTGGGTATGTGCCCGCAACCAAAGCACACGCCCATGACCAGAATCGAACCCGGGATCCTTGAGTCCGCAAGCCAACGCTCTATCCACTGAGCCAATCCGGTTAGGGCAGGAGAGAAGCTTTTAATCTGAGCTCAGCAGAAAGGCAAAAGCATCAAAGAGATGCCCCTTCCTTAGAAGGGGATTAGAAAACACTTCCCACCAGCTCAGGGGAGTATGAGGAAGCAAATGGTCTAGTTTGGGTGCAAAAGAAAAAAATCACCTGTCAGAAATTGAATTCCTAAGGCCTGTGCCCTGAAAGAGTGCAGAGCCCAGATTTATACTACCTGTGAGGCCCATAATTCTCAAGCAGAGAAATTAACATAATATTTGGTTAAATAATTGAAGCCTCTAGGATCCTACTAGATAATGCGTAACCACTCTGTGTAGAAACAGTCTCAAAGCAGAGCACATGAGAGTCACACAGGAAAAACAAATCCTACTGAAAATGAGCTCACAATAAAAAGTGACAGCTCATGTGAGGAAATGAGACTCCGGGAGTGGGAACCAGCAGGTGCAACTGGTTCTCAAGGACTGCAGACAATGGAACCATCTGAAAGAAGCCATGCACATATTCATACCCAGAATTTCAAAAACAGAACCTGGTAGTGCTGATCCGTGTTCTAATCCCAACCTGTTCCTCCTGTGTCCATCTTTTTATATCATTCCAATCCTTCCTGCCATCTAGACTCAAATTCTTGAACTGTCTTCAAATTCTCCCTCTCTCAGCTTTTCCCCTTAAAAATGGTCCTCAATGTTCTCATCCCCCTCCTTCTCCTCTCCTCTGTTACTATGATGGCCATTTAGATGACCTCCCTGCATTCCCATCCCCATTCCCATTGTCCCCTCTTCTCTTTAATCCACCCCAACACTGCCACTAAGTTATCCTCCTAAATGCCAAGTTCAATGATTTTACTTGCCAAAGCCAAATTCTTTTTTTTATATAAATTTTTAAATATATTTTTATTGATTTCAGAGAGGAAGGGAGAGGGAGCATCATTGATTGGCTGCCCCTGCATGCCCCCTACTGGGGATCAAGCCCACAACCCAGGCATGTGCCCTTGACTGGAATTGAACCTGGGACCCTTCAGTCCACAGGCTGACGCTTTCTCCACTGAGTCAAATCAGCTAGGGCCAAATTCTTTTTTTTAATATATTTTTATTGACTTCAGAGAGGAAGGGAGAGAGAGATATTGAAACATCAATGATGAGAGAGAATCATTGATTGGCTGCCTCCTGCACTCCCCTTACTGGGGATTGAGTCCACAACCTGAGCATGTGCCCTTGACTAGAATCAAACCTGGGACCCTTCAGTCTGCAGGCCTACACTTTATCCACTGAGCCAAACTGGCTTGAGCCAAAGCCAAATTATCCTATATAATAAAAGCCTAAGCCAAAACCGGTTTGGCTCAGTGGATAGAGCGTCAGCCTGCTGACTGAAAGGTCCCAGGTTCGATTCCGGTCAAGGGCATGTACCTGGGTTGCGGGCACATCCCCAGTAGGAGATGTGCAGGAGGCGGCTGATCGATGTTTCTCTCTCATCGATGTTTCTAACTCTCTATCTCTCTCCCTTCCTCTCTGTAAAAAATCAATAAAATATATTTTTTTAAAAAGCCTAATATGCTAAGTGTCCAGTTGTTTATTCAACCAGTCAAAGTGAAATATGCTAATAATATGCTAAGGCTGCTCAACCGCTTGCGATGACATGCACTGACCACCAGGAGGCAGACGCTCTGATCAGTAGGGTAGCTTGCTGCTGGGGTCTGGCCGTGGAGCCCTCCTATGGTCCCTCCCTGGCTGGCCAATCTCCCGTGTCCCTCCCCAGCCCCAATTGTGCACCGGTGAGGTCCTTTGGCCTGGCCTGCACCCTCTCAGAATCCAGGACCCCTTGGGGGATGTCAGAGAGCTGGTTTCAGCCTGATCCCACAGGCCATGCCATGGGATCCCACTGGTGCATGAATTCGTGCACCGGGCCTCTAGTTGATTATGAAAGTCCACACCTTCCCCAACTTGAATCTAAACATTTTTTCCTGTTTTGTTCCCTATTATAATATAATCACTCCAACCTGCTATTTCAGCCATTCTGGCTTACTTATCTTCCTACCCTTTCCCTCATGCTTCCAAGCAGTCTCCTCCTTCTGACTAGATTGCTCCCTCATCACATCTGCTGACTGAAAGTAAACCTTAGCTTAAACCTTTAGAAGCATGATGTGAAAGAATGAAGGCATCATTACAGCTAGACACATCTGGTTTCAAGTCCCAGGTATGTCGCATAATAGCTCGAGAAAGTCACAACCTCTCTGACCCTCAGTTTCTAACCATGTAAGATGGGAATTATACCTACTTTGCAGAATTGGGAGGATTAGAGATAATCTATGTACTAGTAAAGCGCTCAACAGAGAATCTGGCCCTAAAAAGTGCCCAATAAACAGTTGCTGAATTGAATCTCTATCTTCACATTTTTATGGAAGCTATGTCTTCTCTGCTTCCCCAGCCAGAGCTCCATGAGGCCTGAGGCCTTGTCTTATTTGTCTTTGCATCTTTGCACTTTCCTGTGACTAGCACAGGAAATCTGGAAACACATCAATTGACAAGTAGTGAAAGAACGAGGCATGCCTAACCTGATACTAGAAGGAGAGATTTGGGGTAGAGGGTCCAGATGTTGGAGAGGTATTGAACCCCAATCTATACTGCGTCACTCCAGAGAGGGCAGAACCACCACCAGGAGCCACAGGAGGCTTATGCTAGCCAGGGTAGGAAGGAATCGCCAACCTTTAGAGCTGTTTAATATGAGAGCAGGTACCAAATGTAAGTTGTGTGCCATAAAAAACCCTCAGATTATAGGAAGTATTTGCTAGTAATAATGAGAGAGGTTCATTGCTGTCATACTGATCTTTAAAATACACACCTCCCACCTAAAGGGCTTGGTTCATAGCTAAAAGCTCAGTGCTTTTTTTGCCACAAATTCAAGGCTCTACATATTTTTTATTAAATTAATAAATAAATGAAATCATTGATCAATCTTATTTTTAAGGAAAGATATCTGCCACAAGGAGAAAAAAAATGAAGGAAAAACATGAAGGGTTTAGAAAAAGACCAGCACAGGGTGACAAAAGGGCAGAGAACAGTGAGTCAGGGTCAGAGAAGAGGATCACGTTGGGAAGGCTGGAACTCCCTTGCCCAGGGCCGAGCACCATGCCCTTCTAAACCCAAGATTTGACTCCCTGCTCGATTCTGCTCACGTTGGCTGATCAGAGTGATCATGGCACATACCCGGCGACACCAGGGAAATCACTCATAAGATCTTGATCATGTCTAGATGATATTATGATTTGATTTTGAAACTCCTTTTTCCCCCCATGAATTTAGGTCTTAATTATTATCCTCTATTATTACAATTATTACTTGTTGCTCTGTTACTACAATTGCTCAGTTCATACTTGGTAATGAGTTTTTCAAAAATATGATTTATTAATTTTTTTTAGAGAGTAAGGGAGAGGGAGAGAAAGAGAGAGCTCCATCACTTGCCTCCAACACAGACTCTGGCTGGGAACTGAACCCGCAACCTAGCATGTGCCCCGACCATGAGTCGAACTGGCAACCTTTTGGTGTATGGGACAATGTTCAGCCAACTGAGCCACACTGCCCAGGGTGGCAATGAGTTCTTAAATGAAGTGCATTAAGGTATTATTTTTTTTCTTTAGAGTATCATGATTCAAAAACAGTTGATTTTCAACAGTGACACCAAGTCCCAAGGGGAAAAAAAAAATCCTGTCCAAGCATAGAAGGATTTCTTATTTGATAAACTGAGCTTATAATTCTCAGGAATAAGCTGGTTCTCCCAATTCCCATGAGCAAAGATAAGCTGCTCTGAGTCAAGACTTCTTGCTCTCTGCACTCACTGCCCCGTGGTGCTCACCAGGACACACAGCGGCTGTGGGATTTCAGGAGGCTCCCTAGGCTCTGCAGCGCCTGGGGCAGCCCCTCTCCGGTGAGGGCACTGCAGGCCCGGAGCTCCCAGCAGCGGCCCTGGAACCTCTCCAAGCCCAGCTTGTCTCTGATCTCCAGCAGAGGCAGAGCACCAGGCATCTCCTGCTTGTTGGCCAGCACCAAGAAAGGGACGCTGGCCATGCTGGGGTGGTCCAAGACTTCCGCGAGCTCAGCCCCTGCCTCGGGCAAGCGGGCTTTGTCTGTGCTATCCAGCACATACACAAGGACGTCCGCGCCTTCCAGGTAGTTTTTCCAGCTGGCCCTGAGCTGGGCCTGCCCCCCGACATCCCAGAGAGTCAGAGACACATGCCCCGGGGCGTCAAGAGGCTCCACATTGAAGCCAATGGTGGGCAGGGTCTCCACCAACTGGTAGCCCTTCAGTTTGTATAGGAGCGTGGTCTTGCCTGCTGAGTCCAGGCCCATCATCACCACCTGGGCTTCCGCCTTGTGACCTCGGGAGTTCACAGAGCCCATGGTGGCCCCTGGCAGATCCTGGGGGAGAAAGGCCAGGTGCACACATCAGCCATTCTTTTCTGAAGGAACACACAGATCCATGCAGGCACATGGAAGAGGAGGTTCTGTTTCAAAAATAGGAAGTGTCTTGACAGTTTCAAACACAGGCCTGGGCTCTGAAGGCCAGGAAGTGAGGGTGTGAGTCACCCTCAGCTGGCCCCTAGCTGGGCAGCCTCCTTCAGAGAAGAGCTCAGGACTCTGGAGACAAGGAATGTGGGCTCTCATTCCCTGGGGGGCAAAACAAAGTCCTAGTTAGACAAGCCCAGTTCAATAGAAACGACTAGAAGGTGTCTGCAAGTCTTGGTAGTCTGTGCTGCTAGCCTCTGTTTTCCTCCTGGTAAGCCTAAGCCCCGAAAGGGAAGCGGCCTTGGGCTCAGTGCAGAGCGAAGGGGACAGCGGCTCCTGGCCACTTCGCTGCCTTTGGAACACCCCGCAGGCCAGCACCGTGTCCTGGACACAGGGGCTATTTATAAATACTGTTGGCTGGGAACAAACTTATCAGTCAGGGCAGAGTGGTTCCCTCCACTGTCTTACCAAAGTAAATCACCTCTCCCGTTTTTCACAACTCCCCTTTTTCAAAAATCACACATTTTAAGACTAAGACCTGATCCTAGTTCAGTCAGGGGAACCCTTGGCTGGGACAGTGAAGGGACATCTCACCCGAGGAATATATTTCAGCTGCCCCTGGAGGAGGAAAATAAGACAGCCTGTTCATTCCTCACGCCAGGGAGAAGAATGAAAATTGCGGTTACCTCGGTGCAGTGAGCCGGAGGTCGCAGCTCCTCTGGCAGCGTCTTCTCTCCCGCAGCTGCTCGTCGGTAATGTCCCAAGATCGAGCTGTGAGGTAAGTTGCTGTTTCTCCTTTTTCTGCTTCCTTTTTCCAGGTGGCTGTGGGGTGGGACGGGCTTCACAGCCCTCCCTCAGCTCTGGGGCTGCCAGCAGTTCTGCCGCCGGGGATGTGCCACAAATACACCCCCAGCTCTCCAGCCCTTAATGGAGCGAGGTCCAGCACCACCTCAGTGTTGCGGCAGCTTGGACTCCTTGCAGAAGGAAGGCGCCACGGTCACAGCTGTGCCCAAGTCCAGCCACTTTCTTCTGCTCTTCCTCTCATAATCCTGTGACCTCCTCAGTGAAGAAATCTAAGAATCAGAGTTTTTCCATCAGCCCGGCTAGCGTGGCTCAGTGGTTGAGCATGGGCGTGTAGGAGGCAGCTGATCAATGATTCTCTCTCATCATTGATGTTTTTATCTCTCTTCCTCTTTGAAATCAATAAAAAATATTTTTAAAAAATGATATTTTAAAAGGAGGAAATATAATTTTCAAAAAATTGTTCCAATGAGAAGCTGTTGATTCAGTAGTGATCTGATTTGGATCTCAAGTTGCAGTGATTTGGCTCTTGTAACCAGTAACGTTTGTGTAGCACTTTCTGCTTTCCACACATTATTTCAGTAAACCGTCAAGAACCACGTTGGAGTTATAATTCTCCCATTTTACAAATGAAGAAACAGGCTCAGACAAGGTAAACAAGTTGCTCATGATCTTGGGATTTCTAAGTCATCTCTTTCTCTTTGAACATGAGCTACTCACTGAACAAGTGCTTTGTAAACAGCAAACACCCTGTAGCAATTGTTGTTGTCAGGCTACTGTATTTAACAGAAGGAAGCAATTAGGAAAAGTCAGAAACAGAATGTGTTGTGCACACCACTGTGTTTTGCTGTTCTTGATGTTATGTTGTTTTGTTCTTCTGAGTGCCTGGTTGTAGGCTGTAGTCCTTTTGCAAGGGCCAGGGTGTGTGGTGAGAGAAGGGAGAACGGGGGTGGAATTATTGGCAAATAAAAGCCAGAGTTGAAGAGTAGTTGAAGCCCTAAAAACATATTTTATTCAAGACTATTGCAATAGGGGGAAACAGACCTCACTGTAGAACTGGGCTCAATTTTGCGTACAATATGGGCAAGTAGGGATTTACAGCCAAGGAGTAGGATGGGGTCAGTGGATGAAAAATTACTAAGAGGAAATATCAGGGATAGTGGGGGAGGCGGGGTGGCTAAACTGAATAACAGGATTCTTACTGAAGGCAGGCCAGGGTGCTCAGACATCACCTGGAAAATGATGGGGGAAGAGGAACCTGACCAGATATAGAGGGTGGTCAGATATCAAGAACAGGGTGTCTGGTTAAACTGACTTAGCAGGGTTCTTGCAAAACTGGATTTTATAAGGAAGTGCTCAGATGGAGCTAAGAGAAGGTCAGGAGCCTGACTAAAGTTTGGTTAAGCTGAGAATCTCTGTCATTATCCCAGGAAAGCCTCAAAGCAAACAGCACAGTCTGGAGGAGGGCTTGTCCTTCTCCACGGGACCAGGTTGGGACTCAGTCCTACCCAGGCCTAGCCAGCAAATCGGGGGATCCTGCCAGGATGTGATTGACAGGAGGATTGGGGTTGGCAGAGGATAAGGAGGCAGCAGGCTGAGGATGAAGTGTGCTTGGAGCCTGGGGATCCAGGGGCTGCTACCCTGA
>NW_006289082.1:1302215-1305378 GCF_000327345.1 Myotis davidii
TGGAGGGGAGACAGGCAGAGACTGAAGAAGCCATTGACTTGAGGGGCTCAGTGGCACCAGACCAGGCTGTTGGGGTGCTGAGTGATCCCCAGTGACACAGTTAAGGAAGGAGCACTCCCCACCCTCCTGCCCCAAGGATTCCAGGGATACCTGGGGTGACATGGCAGCATACAGGGCTCTGGAGGCCCCTTTGTGACACCCATGGGCTCTTAGAGAGGCCCTGCCCTCCTGGGCCAAGGCAGGCATTAGGGGGGGAGGACCTGTGAGGGCTACTCAGGCTCTCCCCAACATAGAGGAGCCTCTCCTGAGGCCAAGGCCCTGTATTAGCTGGAGAAGGGGGAGCCGGGAAAGCAACAATTACTTTGAATACGACCCAAAGGCCACGGTGGCCTGAGTTATCCTGTCCCTTTCTTCACTCAATCCCATCCTTGCAGCTCAACAAGAAGAGAAGTTTTTCCTTGGACACCCTTGTGTGCGGGGCTTTCGAAGGACTGCTGTCCGCAGAGGCAACGAGGAGCAGAGGGTAACAGTGTGGGCTTTGATTCGGGGCTGCCTGGGGACTTGGCCTCTACTACTTCGTTACTATGTCACCTCAAGTTTGTTCTTGAATTTCTCTGTACCTCGGCTTCTTTTTCTGTAAAATGGAGATGACGATATTAATAATAGCACCTAACTTGGAGGGTTATTGGGAGGGTTAACTAAATTAAGCCACATCAGATACTTAGCCCAATGCACTGCATGGTTTCTGCATTCAGTAGTTTATTCCTGCCGGGTGTTCAAAGGACAGTGCAATATAAATTCAGTATCTGGCATCGTTGGTTTTCTTGGCTTTGTGGATGTTAAACCTGGTATTTTTATTGAAACATTATTCTTACAGTTCTTACTCTTCAGTTAGACATAAGTAATCTTTGGTAGGAACTAATACTTGTCTTTTTCTAGGGTGTCAGAAACTAAAAAACCAGGCAGATCCATCTACTCAGACCCTAACCATGGCCCTAAAGTAAATTGCTTGAAGAAATTAGTTCCCAACGATTATAGGTGCAGAGTTTTTGAAGTATGTCCATATTCAAGTGTAGATCAAAGAAGCTCAATTAAAAGGATTGTGGACTGACTGAAATGACATCAAGATTGAGCAAAAAAGGGAATAAGATGATTAAGACTCAAACTCAGGAGGAACTAAGGCAGTGGAAGAACTCAGAACATGTGAAATCCCTTAAATAAAAGTTTATTAACTTTAAAAACAACAACAAATACTTAGCCCAGACCCAGGCACCTAGTCCCAGATTACTAGTATGAAATGAGGAAAGAGGTGTGGCCTGGCTGGGTGGCTCAGTTGGTTGGAATATCATCTCACACACCAAAAAGACTGTGGGCTCGATGCCCTGTCAGGGCACATACGTGGGTTGTGGGTTTGATCCCTGGTTGGGGTACATATGGGAGACAACCGATCAATGTTTCTCTCTCTCTCTCTCTCTCTCTCTCTCTCTCTCTCTCTTTCTCTCTCCCTCCCTCCCTTAGTCCCTCCCTCCCTCTCTCTAAAATCAATGAACATATCCTCGGGTGAGGATTAAAAAGAAAAAAAGGAGAGGTGTGTTTGGTAAGGGACACAACACGTTTGTAAAGCTGTGGCTGCAGCTACTGGAAGAGGAGCTCTGCTACACTTACTGGCACCAGGAGAGACCAGGGTCTTGGATCCCATCTGTACTATCCCCAGGAAATTAGGCTTCCCCAGAGGGCCCCTGAGCAGAGAGCCCCGTAATTCAGACTGTGAGTTTACAAATAAACTTTTGCCAATTCTCATATAGGTAGTCAGGTCTGGAGGATCAAGGCATACTCATTTCACTCACAAAAAACCCCAACCAATTTATTAGCCAGAATACAACTTTTCACATTTCCAAGGAGATCCATTTAGGCCCAAGATCAGGAGCTAGTGTTCTGTGCAGCACCCCTGGAGCAGGCAGCAGCGGGAGGAGCACCGCGTGGCGGGCACACCCGACACTGAGTAAACCAACCACGGAAACCACGTGCAGACTGGCTCTTTGGAAACAATGGAAAGTTGGTGGTTTTGAAGGATTGTTTATCATGGAACAAAGCCTGGTGATCGCTTTCTTTTCTCATTTCTGCAGATAGGTCCTAGGGAGGAGAGGGCGAGAGTCAGAACTGTGTTCCCTGGAAAGTGCTAGCGAAATGCCAACATATTCCTCCTTCCCAGCCCCCTTTTGTCTGGGCTCCATAGTCCCCCTGCCTGTCTGTTTGTCATTTTGTGGCCTCATCTCTAGTCTATCAATTTCTCAACTTGCAATTCTCAAGTTGATAACTTACCAACAACTGTATCTATTAATAATCAGGTGTTATTTATATTTCAAATTATCCCTACACAATTCAAAGGTACAAAAGGGTAGAGAGTCAAGGGAGTTCTTCTCACGCCTGTCCTCCAGCAGTGCAGGTCCTTTCCTGGGAAACAACCCACACCATCAATTTCTTAGGTATTTTCCCAGAGATGGTCTGTGCATATGTAAGCAAGTTTTTCATGTTCATCTTTTTTCCTCCCCAAATGGTAACATACTCAGAGGAATTTAATCACTTCAATAAATCTTCCAATCAGAATTTCTCAGCCATCTGCTCTGTCAAGGATCGGTGGGAGAGAAAAGAAGTTACAGGCAGCAGCCCAGGGATTACCCAACTTCCCCAGCCTTCACCCCCTCTCCTCCTGCTCCCCCAGTGAGTGATGAGAGGGAGTATGCGCAATGTGCAGGTTGTCTTTGGGAGGTATTGTGGTGAGAATCAACACTTTAATCACGCTAAAGTTTAACATTCTCTGAGACGTTTAACTCCATCTATCACTGTCATTTATTAGGCAATCCCTGGGACCCTAAGCAGTACAGTTGATCCTTGAATAGCAGTGGGGTTAAGGGTGCTGACTTCCCATTCAGTAAAAAAATCACAGATGTCCTGGGCACATGGTGGCTGCCCCAACATGGAGGATCCGGGATTCCACATATAAGTGAAACCATAAGGAAAGGGAGAAGGAGAAACTAAGATGGCGGCATAGATAAACACCGGGAAATTGCTGCCTCCCACAACAATTGAATAATACTTCAAAATCACAAAACGGACATCATCCAGAACTACAGGAAGGCTGGCTGAGTGTAAATTCTACAAC
>NW_006289082.1:1307293-1308356 GCF_000327345.1 Myotis davidii
GAAACCATAAAAAAAAAAATCACGGATAATTTTGACTCCCCAAAACTGGGAAACCTTACCTACACTAATAAAAGAGAAATATGGTAATTGGCGTATGACCGCTACCCTTTTCATTGGCTAATCAGGGTGATATGCAAATTAACTGCCAACTAAGATGGCCGTTAACTGCCAACAAAGATGGCGGTTAATTTGCATATGTAGGCACAATGCAGGGAGGCGAAAAGGAAAGCAGGAAGAAGCCTCCTGCCACTGACAGTGATAGGAAGGAAACCCAGGGGGAAGCTAAGAGCCAGGGGGCATACCCTGCCCCCTAGCCATGATCGGAGAATTGGTCGCCTTTGTCACCCTGGCCAGTGATAGCAGGAAGTAGGGGTGGACGCAGCGATGGGAGCTGGGCTAGGTCGAAGCTGGCAGTCCTGGGAGCTAGGAGTCCCTTGCCTGGGCCTAAAGCGGAGCCCGCGATCGCGGGGCCCCTGCAGCTGCGGGTCCACGCTGCCTGGGCTGGATGCCTCAGCCAGAGGCGTCCTGCAGGGGCAGGGGTGGAGAGGCGTTAGGCCTGGGCAGGGGTGGAGCCTATAACTGCGGGGAGCTGGGGGTCCCCTGCCCCAGCCTGATGCCTGGGCCAGAGGCATCAGGCCTGGGCAAGGGGCCGATCAGGCGATCGGAGGGTGATGAGGGTCAACTCCTCTGGCCAAGGCATCAGGCCTGGGCAAGGGGCCGATCAGGCGATCGGAGGGTGATGAGGGTCAACTCCTCTGGCCAAGGCATCAGGCCTGGGTGGGGGCAGAGCCGGGGATTGGGGGGATATGATGGTTCCCCTTGCCCAGGCCTGAAGCCTGAGTCAGAGGCCTCAGGCCTGAGAGGGGGTCAGAGCCAGTGATGGGGGAGATGGAGGTCCCCTGTCCAACCCTGACACCTCTGGCGGAGGCGTCAGGCCTGGGCAAGGGGCCGATCAGGCGATCGGAGGGTGATGGGGGTCGACTCCTCTGGCTGAGGCATCAGGCCTGGGCAAGGGCTGAGCCGGAGATGAGGGGGAGAGGCGGGTCCCCTGCCCAGGCCTGAA
>NW_006289082.1:1308527-1310431 GCF_000327345.1 Myotis davidii
GATAATATAAACCCAAGATATATTTTGGGGTTTTTTGTTTTTATTTGTTTTTATTGATTTCAGAAAGGAAGGGAAAAGGAGAGAGAGATAGAAACATCAATGATGAGAGAGAATCACTGATTGTCTGCCTCCTGCATGCCCCTTACTGGGGATCCAGCCCGAAACCCAAGCATGTGCCCTGACCTGAATTGAACCCGGGACCACCTGGTTCATAGGTCGATGCTCAACCATTGAGCCACACTGGCTGGGCTAAGATATATTTTGTATGTTATCTGTATTACATACTATATTCGTACAATAAAGTAAGCTAGAAAAAGGAAAATATTAAGAAAATCATAAGGAAGAGAAAATACATTTGCAGTACTAAAAGTATTTATTGAAAAAAACTACATACAGGTGAGTGGACCCTCACAGTTCAAATCTGTGTTGTACAAGGGTCCACTGTATACCCGAAGCTGGACGGCTGCCACAGGTGCAGCTTACGGTGCCTGTCTACAGGGACATGTGTCTTTGGTTAAGCTTTCCCCAGAGAGCACGAGGTCAACTCCAGGATAATTCTGCACAAGAAAGAAAGTTTCTTGAATTTGAATTCACCTTTTGAATGCCCTAGACATTCATGTAGTTTTTTAAAAGCTCACTCTTAAAAATTATCTGATCCTAGAACCTAATTTTGTTTTACCGTATATGTAAACCCAGACTATTTTCTGCATAGTTTCACATACATTATATTTTCCAGAAATGAGACTACTATGTGAACTGAGGAAAGCTTGCACTGTTTTGTTGGGAGCTTTAGCATGAGCTGTTCCCCATTCTAGAAAATCACATCACTGACAGCAGCACTGCCTGTGGCATTTAAGTTGCTAATAATACCCATAAGAATGCTGTATCAGGCCCCATTGTGGCCACATTGATTCTACCTTTAGTTGCAAAAGTTTGACAGCTTCATCAATGTGATTGTGCCTGAGCACTTTTGTGGAAATAGATATTCTTTTGTTATATGTATCTTCCTTTTATTTATTTCTTATCTTATAGTTATAGAATTATATTGATTTTTTTTGACATTATATGGGTAAATAGATTCTATTATGATTTTCATTTCTAGATTTAAAAGTATTTGTTATATTGGGGGGAAAAAGTGGTGAGTTGCTCCGTTTTAGGGCTCCTCCTAGAGGAGGAGATAGTTGGGTAGAGGAAAGGATGAGTAAGGGACCAGTAGTAGCAGAGCCAGTGGACCTGGGAGTTGGGGAGCAGGGCAGCTTATAGTGGAAAAAATAAAATCCAGCGTGTCGGTGCTGACAGTGGGAGACCTCAAATTGGAAGCCATACCTGGTGACAGCCAGAGGTTTCATCTTGCTCTCTGAGTCAGGGAGGTCTGTTTCTTCACGGGAGCATGCAGTCCTGTTCCTACATTGAGCCTGGCTTCTGACTACATCCTATGGACTACCTTGTAGCAGAGCACAACTTGTCAATGTGTGCAATGATTGCATAGGGCCAGATGCAAGAGCTGCTTACAAAATGGCAAGATGAGCACCAAAAAGAACACCAAATTGTAATAGTTGTATGCCCTTCCATGTTTTTCCAAGGCAATCAGTTTTACAAAATTTTACTGATGTATTGCTTTGCACAGAAAACCCGAGAAAAAGGAAATCTATCTGCCTGCCTCTGCTTTTCTAGTGCCCAGTCATGCACCACATAATGGACTACATATACAAATGTGGTCCCATCTACACTAATAAAAGAGAAAAATGGTAATTGGCGTATGACGCTACCCTTTTCATTGGCTAATCAGGGCTATATGCAAATTAACTGCCAACTCAGATGGCAGTTAACTGACAACAAAGATGGTGGTTAATTTGCATATGTAGGCACAATGCAGGGAGGCGAAAGGGAAAGCAGGAAGAAGC
>NW_006289082.1:1311222-1312672 GCF_000327345.1 Myotis davidii
GAGGGCTGGGGGCAGAACCAGTGATGGGGGGAAAAGAGGGTCCCCTGCCCAGGCCTGACACCTCTGCCCAGGGTCCCCTGGCCAGGCCTGATCCTGCGATTGGAGGGTGATGGGGGTCAATGCCTGAGGGCTCCCAGTATGTGAGAGGGGGCAGGCTGGGCTGAGGGACACTCCCCCCCCCGCCCACTCCACACCCAGTGCACGAATTTCGTGCACCTTGCCCCTAGTAAGATTATAATGGACCTGAATTTTTTCTCTTGCCTAGTGACACAACAGTCCTAACATTGTAGCATGCTGTGTTACTCCTGTGTTACAATGATGCTGAGCTTAGTACTGAGCCTCCCAGTTGTGGAAAAGCATAGCCCATACAATTGCAGTAGTCGACTATCCCATCTAGATTTGTGTAAGTGCATTCTGTGATATCCACACAAGGGTAAAATGGCCTAACACTGCATTTCTCAGAACTTATTCCCATAATGCCCATAGTTTAGCAGTGCCTGACTATACTCTGGCCACAAACAAGATCCCCAGTATAGAGAATCAGTAGGAAATATTCTACAAGGACTATTTATCCTGCAAATGGCATGTGGAAGCTGTTTCCCAGTGTTTTCTAAATTCCAGGTTTTGGAAGCTCTTTACCTCCCTCACAGTGTCTGGAGAGCTGAGACGTCTCCCTCATTCATCTCCCATGCTGTCGCAGCTGCTGGCCAGTCAGTACCTTTGCTGTCTCGCCTTCAGCTCTGTACTCAGCTGCCTGGACTATTTTGAAAACCACCGAATGGCCTTAGTGGAGAGAAAACAATGCCCTTTGTGTGCCCCACTATTATCATTGTCATCTTATCTCATCTTTCCTGCCCTCTCTGGCCAGAGTGTCTTCAACGATCCTCAGCCCCCTTATTTCCTGTGTTCTGCCGATTAGTTAACTATGGTTTGCCAATTACAGTCCAGCCTAAGAATAACTGTGTTCCACGTGGTTGTAACCATAGTGAACATACACTTCTATACTCTGATTGTTTTTTTCATTTAAATGTACGTCGAAATTACACTGCCTTACTCCAACATAGTCTCCAATAAAAAAATTTTGCATTGGCTTCAAAATTATATTACATCAAGGGGGAATATTAGGATTTACTTCCACAATAATGCAGAATTAAATATTTTGGAACTAAAGCTTTTCTCTTCATTTGGATTATTTACATGGGCTAGCTTGCCAGTGTTGGGGTTTCTAGGACAGAAGAAATGAACACCTAATGGCTTGCTCAGAACTTTCAATATGCCATCATGTCACACAAGTTGTGCTTTTATTTTACACACTGGATTTTGATTTTTATTTTTTCCATGATAAGCTGCCCTCCTCCCCAACTCCCAGGCCCACAGCACCTGCGCCTTGAGTTTCTCAGCATTCGGAGAAGAGATAGCATTGGGGTGTACCGTCCCCAGACCTCTGTTG
>NW_006289082.1:1312727-1320189 GCF_000327345.1 Myotis davidii
TTGTGGAGTGAAAAAAATTCCCACTGTTGGGGATTTTGATGTAATATAATAATTATAATGATTACTAGAAGCCCAGTGCACAAATTCATGCATGGCTGGGAACCTTGGCCTGGCTGGCAATCGGGGCTGATTAGGGCCGCAAGAGGTTGGGGGGCAGGGGGAGGCTGCGGGAAGTTGGCTGTGGGAGCGCACTGACCACCATGGGGCAGCTCTGCGTTAAGCATCTGTCCCCTGGTGGTCAGTGCGCATCATAGTGACCAGTTGACCGGTTGTTCGGTCGTTCAGTAGCTTAGGTTTTTATACATATAGATGATATTGGTAGCTATCAGTTATTGAATTCCTTTATATTAGACATTTTATTATCTCATTTCCTCCTCAAAAATCACCTGTCAGGAAGGTCTTTTTATCACCATTTTATAGAGAAAAAGCTGAGGCTAGAGAAGCAAAGTAACTATGCTTTCAGCTACCAGTTACAGAATAGCAGCTGTAGTGGCTGAAGCAGTAAGGTCTTCTTATTACCTCAATGACCACAAGGAAGTAGGGGGTGCTTCCGGGTTGGTTTGGCAGCTCAGTAGTGCCATCAAGAAGCCAGTCTCTTTCCGCGTTTCTGCTTCAGCATCAGCAGCTATGGGTGCTGTTTCCTTCCCTCGGTGCAGCAACATAAAGTATCTGATTCCCACAAACTGAATGAAAAGCGGGAAGAAGGGACAAGCCGGCAGCCTTCTTGTGTGTTTGTGTGCGTGTGTGCACATTTATTTTATCAGGAAGGAAATATTTCCCCAAGATCCTCAACCAATTTCCCCTTATATCTCATCAGCCAGGAGGAAATTATTTGGTCTGACCAGGCTGAGTTAATCTGTGAGCATATTGCCTCCACCTCCCAATTGCTGACTAAAATTGCATATTTTTAGCAAGAAGAAAGTGGGGATGGTGTTGAGTGGGCAACAATGTCTGCTAATTCCCTCAACATTCCATGGTAGATGGTTCTCTTCTCACAATACAATGCTATCTTCCAAGACCTTTGTCTTCTATGTCTTTTAAAAGTAAGAAATCAGAGGAAATGCTGCAGTAATTCTTGCTGCTGTCTTGCAAATGAGAGACAGGGCAGGATGGTGCGGCTGGATCAGTGAGGCCCCTTCATAATGATGAGGAAGGCAGGTTGAAGAACTAGGAGATGTGGACTCTAGCCCCAGGTTTGCTACTTTCTATCTGTTACCTTGGGTAAATTACTTAATCTTTCTGAACCTTAAGCTCTGATCTGTAAAGCAAGAAGGTTGAACTAGGTGATCTCTAAAGTTTTGTTCAGCTCTAATATTTTACTAGTAAAATGCAATTTTTATTGAGCAGCTATGAGCAATGCTCTACAGTTTATCATTATACACTGGGGCCTTGACTTACAAGTGTCCCAACTAACAAGTTTTTCGAGATACAAGCCGTCTCTCGGCCGATTTTTTGCTTTGAGTTGCGAGCTAAAATTCGGGTTATGAGCCAGCTTCAGATACCCCACCGCTAGTTGAAGCGAACGGCACAGTGAACGCCACAACATCAGCCCAGCATCACGTGTCTCACTTGTTCACTTCATGATTTGACTTACGAGTAATTTGAGTTACGAGCTCTGTCACGGAATGAATTAAACTCGTAAGTCAAGGCCCCACTGTATTTTTAAAAACACTATTCAAGATGCATCTGCATGCCATATGTATGTGTGAAATCAACATTATTCTTATATATGAAGCTTAGGATATCATATAACAGCCCAGTGACCACTATGGGAGAACGACCAGAATGACCGGAATTGACTGGTGGCTATGACACACGCCGCGGCAGCCAACCAGCCTGATCTGGGCTGATGGGCCCCTCCCACCCGCAGGTCCCACCCCCAATTGCCCCCCCCCCTTGCTGGTCTGGGACACAGGGAGCACATGACTGAGCTGTCCACACCCCTTCTGAGGGGAGACACCCACCAGGTATACAGAAGGTATACAGAAGGCACTCAGCAAGGAGTCCCCACGGGTGATGTTCGCACCTTCATGCTGTTCCCCCACACACTACCACCACAATGCCGAGGAAGCCTGATTCAGGAACCCCGAGCTGACCACACAGAGAAACAGCGTGTATAAACATCATGTCCCCCAGACGCCTGAATCTGCCTCAAGAGGAAGATGCTACAGACCCTGAGCGGGAAGATCTGGACTGAGACAGAAGGTCTGGGAAAAGCAGGGCTGTGGATGGCCGTGTTCTGCATTTGCTGCCCGACCCTGCTCCCTGGCCCCCTCTGTGTGCGAAACACCTGCATCACCGCCCTGGAATGGAGGCCTGTGAGTGAATGAAGAGCTGTGGCTGTGCCTGTGCCTGTGCCTGTGCCTGTGGTGGCGCTCGGCCTCCTGCCCTCGTGGAAACATATTTACATGCCAGAATCTAAAACCCTCTTTATCGGTAACAGCACAAATAATGCAAGACCCACACGTGTTTCTAAACAGGACTCTGCCTGGCTGTGTGTGAACCCAGATCGAAGGCGTGCTCTCTGCCGAGGAGGCTGCAAAGTCTATTCCTCGCTCGAACGCACACAACCTGGAGAGGTTTAACGGAAAAAGGAGATTAAAAAAAAAAAAAAAAAAAAAAGCAACAAGCTCTGAAGCTGCTGCCAATGCCGTCAAATCCTCCGCGGTGGTGATGTCAGAGCCCATCTCCCCACGCCTGGGGCTCAGACAGCTGAGCTGTTGACACCTGCCAGGTCGCCTGGCCTCATCTACGTGGCCACTTTCAACCTCCCGCCCGCTCCTGGAGGCGGGTGGGCTTGCGATGGAGGCTTCAGTGTTAAAGTAACCCTGTTGGTGTAGCACAGGCACGCGTGGGCTTTTTGATGAGAGAGAACCCATAACATCCCTGTACGAACGTGTTTTTAACTGTTCTGAGATCCCCCTCCCAGCCTCGGTGACTCTCAAATAGGCCTCAGCGATTCCACTCGCCCGATGGAAAGACTGACCCGGGTTTCAAAGAAACCAAACCCTCGCCCCAAGCAGCCTCCTCCTTTCAAAAGGAAGGTCACCCTGGCTGCAGGTCCTTGCTCTTCCTTACTTTGAATATTTCTTGCCACGCCCTTCTCTACCCAGCAAAGTTCATTTAGCATTGAAGGCCAGCTAAAGAGCTTCACAGACAAGGAAAAGCTAAAGGAGTTCATCATCCTGATGGGGGCGGGGCCCACAGCCCTTCCCCTGGCCAGCCCAGCCCTAGCCTCCAGATCAGGCAGCCGGCTGGACCCCACCCGTGCATGAATTTGTGTACCGGGCCTCTAGTAGAATATAATATTGCAAACTTTTAAAATATCTTTATTTTGCATTACAATTGTACTTAGAATTATTATCACTTTAAGTGACTTGTGTTTTACATCTACAGCACAGTTTATCTTCCAGAGCTTTCCTGCTATTTCCAGTTTTCATTTTATTAGAGATGCCACCTCCACATAACTGAATGAGGAACATGAAAAAGCTGGGGGAGATTTCTGTGCCTGTCTCTTTTTGCTCTCTCTTCCTCTGAACAGAAATAATATCTTGGCAGCATATCTCTTTGTCTGTTTAAAAAAAAAAAGGCAGGAAAAGGAAACAGCAGTGGCTGGTCTGCTTTCTGAAACAGTTTAAGAAAGATCTGGAGGATGTTTGCTTTGCACTGAAGCAGCTTCAACTTCTGCTTTTACAGTATTTGGAGGAACTTTCCGGAGACTAAGGGGGGAGCAACAGCGGCCAGAGACTGCCTCCTGCAAACGTGAGATGAGTGCCAGCCGAGCCTCAAAACAGAGCTGCTGCGAGTGAGCTGTGCTGTTTTCCTTCCACAGTTGTTTCCATATGCAGAGTAGGTTCTCTGCGGCAGCTGCCATGCAATCAACCACATCTTCGGAACGAGATAGTGTATTTTTAGTTGACAGGAAAATAAAAACTTGATTAGGAAGGAGGTTGGAAGGTCACTTAGTAGTTAGAAGCGGAAATCAGTACTTTTCTACATTTTCCAGAAGAGTTACTGTCTTTGTGGGCAGCAATGAGCAAAGTGGTTACTTCAATGCTCTCTCTCTCTTTTTTAAATCCTTACCCGAGGATATGTTTATTGATTTTTTTAGAATATATTTTTATTGTTTTCAGAGAGGAAGGGAGAGAGAGAGCTAGAAACATCAATGATGAGAGATAACCATTGATCGACTGCCTCCTTCATCGACTGGGAATTAAACCGTGACCTCCTGGTTCATATGTCAGTGCTCAATAATTGAGCCACACCAGCTGGACAGTTTAGAGGGAGAAAGAGAGAAACATCGATGTGAGAGAGAAATATTGATTGGTTGCCTCCCATACAAACTCTGACCAGGGACTGAGCCCACAACCTAGGTACGTATGCCCTGACCAGAAATTGAACCTGAAACCTCTTTGGTGTACAGAATGGTGCTCCAACCAACTGAGCCGCCTGGCTGGGCACATGGTGAACTCTTTAAGCAAAACTAAGTGGCTTCTGTGCCTAAGTCCACATTTATCACTTCAGTGAGAAGGAAAGACTGGTCTGGAGCTTATGGGCCCAAAAGAAGAATGGACAAGACCAGAACATATGCTCCAGTTGTTGGAGCCGAGCTGATCTGAGCCCTGTGCAGGAGACCTTGCTAAGACAGAGGATGATGCAGCCTCCTCTGGACCAATCTTCCCTGGCTGCATGGGGAGTGATAAGAAGGGAAAACAATGGGTACTCAGAGGGAAGGCAGAGCATTCCTCCAAAGAATGAGTGTTTACTTAATATAGGATTATTCATGTATGTTCAGCCACTAGAAAACATAGCTCAAGTAGTGTTCTTTACTGTGGTACATACCCATGCTTGGGGAAAATGTGGAGGCTGGGGAGATGAGAAGGAGGGGAGCAATCTGGAGTGTAAAGAAATCTTAGATTTCCATTGGTACTCCCTCTTTTCCTAAAAATATTGACATTCAATCACTGGATTAAATTCATGTTCCCATATCAATTACCTCACTCATTAGGTGGGAATAACAAGTTTACATACCACTGTGTGGGCTTATCCTCCTGAACCTCCCACCATGGGGCCAGACGTATGGATGCATGGAACAGAATAACAGATCCCAGTGTACGGGGTGGAGGAGGGGGGACAGGAAGAGGTTAACCAAAGAATATATATGCATATATGCATAATCCATGGACACAGACAATAGCATGGGGAAGACCTGGGGTATGGCAGGGGTTGTGTGGAGGGGGGCAAAAAGGGAGAAAATGGGAGACATCTGTAATATTGTCAACAACAAAAAAAGAAAAAAAAGGATGATGTAGAGTTTTTTTCACCCTCAAACATTTAAAAACTTTTTTCCCTTTAATTGCTTTCCCCAGTGACTTCAGGTGAGTTATATGTAACATGAATATTTCAGATTTTGTAGTGGTAGAGAAAGAAAGAAGTAGGAATAGGGCCAATGGAAGGGAGGGACATTTAAAAACTATATCAGAATATGAGTTGCCAATGCCCTGCCCCCAATCATTTGGATGTTTTATCCATATTTGAACAGTCCTTGAGATGCCTATTGCATGATTGGGAATCTGCCTTCTAAGCTGGCTCATTAACTTCTGAGTTTTGTTTATTCTTGCTTATGAGGTGCTGAAGTAGTGCTCTTGTGAATGTCCCTCGGCTACATTTTGAAAGTTGGTTACCCAGTAGCAGTGCTATTGGTGAAAGTGAAGTATTTACCAGTGGAAGTGGGTTTTGAAAGTCCCATTTCCCGCTGAAACCGGTTTGGCTCAGTGGATAGAGCGTTGGCCTGAGGACTGAAAGGTCCCAGGTTCGATTCCGGTCAAGGGCATGTACCTGGGTTGTGGGCACATCCCCAGTGGGAGATGTGCAGGAGGCAGCTGATCAATGTCTCTCTCTCACTGATGTTTCTAACTCTCTATCTCTCTCCCTTCCTCTCTGTAAAAAATCAATAAAATATATATATAAAAAAAGAAAGTCCCATTTCCCTTAATTCAGTACTGGAAGAGGTGTAGCTGGGGATTCAGCAGAGCTAGAAGCAAAGGCAGCATCCAAAGTTTCCATCCTATGGTGACCTGGGTCTAGTTTAGCATTAGGCTAGTTACAGTCCATAGTCCATTGTGTGTGGGAGCCTCATGGCTGTGGACCATGTGGGCAAATGCAGGGGAGCCAAGAGCATACAGGCTGCAACAAGAGTCCCAAGAATGCAAGAGGCAAGGAAGCAAGAGAGAGAATTTCTTTGTTTAGGAGATTAAGTATCTCAAATCTTCCCACCCTTGCAGTGGCCACGCCTACTCTGGTCAATGACCTGCTCCCAGGTGTGACTGATAGGCAAGTACCTTCCCTACCTCACCCAGACTTTACTGGGCATGCATCTGTTCTTCCCCTGTCCAGTGCCTTCCCCCAGATCAACTGGGGAATGTCAAAGCTGCACAAATGAATGCCTATATTTTTTGGCCTTTCCTTCACTACTTTCCAGTTATTAATAACTGGGTTATTTAGCCCTACCTGGTTTGGCTCAGTGGATAGAGCTTCGGCCTGCAAACTAAAGGGTCCTGGGTTCAATACTGGCCAAGGGCACATGTCCGAGCTGCGGGCTTGATCCCCAATAGGGGGCATGCAGGAAGCAGCCACTCGATGATTCTCTCTCACCATTAATGTTTCTATCCTTCTCCGTCTCCCTTCCTCTCTGAAATGAATACAAACATATTTTTTTAAAAAAAAACTTGGTTATTTACAACATTATCAGCAGGTTCAGAAATATTGCAATAATTTTAGAATTGGATACAGGAATGTATCTTGAGCTCTGGTCCATGTTCTCAGTGGTTAGAGCATTGGCCCGCAGACCAAAGGCTCACAGGTTTGATTCCTGGTCAAGGGCATGTACCTGGGTTTCAGGTTTATTCCCCAGTCCCCTTTAGGGCAGGAGCAAGAGGAACCAGTCTATGTGTCTATCTCACATCGATGTTTTTCCCTCCCTCTCTTCCACTCTCTCTTGAAATAAAAAAGTACTCGGGAGCATTTGACTTGCTCCCTGGCATATGTCATCAGTTTGGCTCAAATAAACTCATAAAAATTCCCTACAAGCCTGGACATTTTTTGTTGTTGTTAATCCTCACCAGAGGATATTTTTTCCATTAATTAAAAAAAAAATTTTTATTGATTTCAGAGAAAAAGGGAGAGGGAGAGAGAAAGAGAGAAACATCAATGATGAGAGAGAATCATTGATCGCCTGCCTCTTGCATACCCCTTACTGGAGATCAAGCCCGAAACCCAGGCATGTGCCCTGACTGGGAATCGAACTGTGACCTCCTGGTTCTTATGTCGACACTCAACTGCCAGAAGCCCGTCCATCCTTGCTGTTGACACGTCGCTGCAGGGAAGAAACATCTGCACAGCATATGTTTCAAGGGATCTGGCGTATTGCTCCCCTTCTTAGCGCTATGTGTTTTAACCACAA
>NW_006289082.1:1320306-1322579 GCF_000327345.1 Myotis davidii
CTCTGTGCCCATGTCCTTCCTTCTTCGCTGATTCCGTCCACACCTTTGGGAACCCCTGGACCTGCTGGGGCTGGAACCCAACACTCAACCACTGAGCCACACTGGCCAGGCCATTCATTATTTTTTAGAGAGAGTGGGAGGAAGGAAGGGAGGTGGGGGGGGGGAGAAACATTAATGCAAGAGGGGCACATCTATTGGTTTCCTTCCTTGCATGCCTCCACCAGGGCTTGGATTGAACCTGCAACCCAGGTACATGCCCTTGACTAGGAATCAAACTGGTGACCCTTTGGTGCATGGACAGATGCTCTAACCACTGAGAAACCAGGCAGGGCAGCAGTTTGGAATTTTATTGTTGACATTTATTTGACACAGTATGCCAGGATTCTTAAAAAAAACCCACCCAGGACTACCCTACCTATCTGGACCCAGTGGTGCTAGGTACAAGCACGGGCCATTGTGCCCCACTAGCTCCCTGCTTTGCATCAGGTGAACTTGGGTGAGTTTCTCTCAGAATTCTGCCTCAAGTAGCAGGCCATGACTTTATCTGAGCTGTCCTTAGAAAACCCCTTGAGGTGGATAAGGGTTGAATTAACCCAGGGAGAGGGAAAAAAATGGTTTACTGCTTTTATTTTGTTTTTCCAGTTCTTTTCTTTTTTTAAAATTGAATTTATTGGTGTGACATTGAGTAATAAAATTAGATAGGTTTCAGGTGTATGGTTATATAATACATCAACCGTATATTGTATTGTGTTCACCACCCCAAACTGAATCTCCTTCCATCACCATTTATCCCCCTGCTTTTAATCTCGGCTTTTTAATTGAATTGCTTACTGAGAATATGAACAAATTATTTGCTGGTTAAATGAGAGACTGAACTCTCTTTAGCTCCAGAAAAGAAAGGACACTTGCTTCCCCATCCCAAATAGCCAGTGGGGTGACGACAGCTGTTCAGACATCCAAAATCACAGTGACAGAGATGGGTGCAGAGAATCGTCCAGTGCAGTAACACAGCTGGATCTGGAGAAGCCAGCGGAGCCCCAACAGGAAGGGTAGGGTGCCCCAAAATGGGTTCACCCCAAAGAGGGGCCCGAGAAAGGGGCCTGTGCCTTGGAAAGAGTCATAGGTCCCATGGATCAGGTGAGCTCTTGCTGGCCCTTGCCTGGGTATTCTTTGGTAACTAAGTCTCTGTGGGGTTACCTGAGGAAAAACTTCCTCCAGGGTGTAGAGCAGTCCTACAGGGATATTCACTGCATTTAGCTCCTCCAGAGACCTGCACGTAAGGGCTGCTTTTCCCTAGAAGTTTTTGAAGACTCCACAGATCTCAGCATTAGCAGGGGGAGTCATGCCTCTGAGGCCAACAAGCCCCATGATAGTCAGCCTTCTATTTATGTAGCTACGACCGCCAAGATGAGGATCCCCCGATGCCTCTAATCTTTTGCACTCACCATTAGAAAAAGCCGGCTATGAAACTAGGCAAAAATAATGGAAAGCACATTTAATTGGCCTCTTAAAGCTTCAAAAAAAAAAAAAGGATTTACATAAATGGATCAACCTATGATGCCATTTAGGTGTCAACCCAATTTTTTGAGGTATTAAATATGACTGTCCTTATTTTAAAAAGGGAAGGTCATTTGGAACTTGACTTGCCAAGCTAAAGAAGATATATAAAATAATGTGCAAGATCCTTTTCATATGTTATACTAGATACCAAATATAAAAAAATGAGACAGTAGTAAAACTCAGATCATGATAGTTCACAGGATAGAAATGATCCATTTACCTGCCCTTCCCTTTTTGAGAAAATTTGGCTGCAATTCATATCCCATGGTTACAGTATTGCCCCATCCTCAATGGTCAATAAGAACATTGTTGCCTAGCTGGTTTGGCTCAGTGGATAGAGTGTCAGACTGCGGACTGAATGGTCCCGGTTTTGATTCCAGTCAAGGGCACATGCCTGGGTTGCAGGCTTGGTCTCCGGTGGGGGATGTGCAGGAGGCAGCTGATCAGTGATGAATCATTGGTGTTTCTATCTTTTTCTCTCTCCCTTCCTCTCTGAAATCAATAAAAATATTTTTAAAAAAGAACATTGTTTATACTGATATTTTTTCATTTAATGTTTATTGTTGAAAGTATTACATACCGTATTTGCTTAACCCCATTGGCCCCCTCCAGCCTGCCTCCACCCCAGGACTTCACCACCCTATTGTCTATGTCCATGGTAAAGGTTCATTTAAAAAGTATATATTTTTATTGATTTCAGAGAGGAAGGGAGA
>NW_006289082.1:1323170-1324062 GCF_000327345.1 Myotis davidii
TAAAATGTTAAAATCAAATCTGATATTGTTTTACCTTTTATTTGGTGTGTGGAAGGTGTGCGGAAGAGGGGGTAGTCTTATACGGCGAGTATATAACAAACTCTGTATTTTGAGTGGAAATGTTAGGGGGTCGTCTTATACGCCCAGTCGTCTTATACGCCGGCAAATACGGTATGTCCTCTTTTTCCCCCCCACTGACTTCTTTTACCCCAGGACTTCACCACCCTATTGTCTGTGTCCATGGGTTATGCATACATGCATAAAAGTTCTTAGGTTGGAGAAACCAAGATGGCGACATAGGTTAACGCCAGAGATTGCTGCCTCAAACAACCAATTCAAATTACACCTAAAAGACGGAACGGACATCATCCAGAACCACAGGAAGGTTGGCTGAGTGGAAATTCTACAACTAGGAGGAAAGAGAATATCATACCCAGACGCAGAGGAGGCGCAGTACTGAAGTGAAACACTCAGATGCAGAGTGTGCGCGGAGCGGGCTGGCAATGGAGGGCGCGGTTGGCGTTTTCAATCGGGAGGGAGTCGCATATTCTGAGCTCCAGAGCCGGGCGAGTCTCTAGGGACCCAGACTCAAACCGGAGAAGTGGGACTGTCTGGCTTCAGTCGGAACTCGAAGGCAGCTTTCTCTCCGAGGTTTGCAGTGGTTGCTGGGACTCGGTGAGGCAGAGCCCCTGGGGACAGAACTGAGAGCAGCCATAACTGCTCCCTCCACCCTACTGTAGATCCCTTGGGTCCCGCCCCGCCCAAGCCCTTCCCAGCGCCATTTGCCGGATAGCCTCCGGCAAACGCTAGATTAGCACTGCCCTAGAGATCCAGCACAGAAGCTCTCCCACTGCAGACACAGCTGACTCTCATAGCCAGTTAGCCTGGAAGT
>NW_006289082.1:1325191-1329622 GCF_000327345.1 Myotis davidii
ACTAAAAGGGTAAGAAATCCCTCTTTTTCACTGCTGCATACTATTCCATGGTGTAAATGTACCACAGCTTTTTTATCCACTCATCTGCTGGGTACTTGGGCTGTTTCCAGATCTTAGCTATTGTAAATTGTGCTTCTTTGAACATAGGGGTGCATATATTCTTTCTGATTGGTTTTATGGGTTCCTAGAGGTGGGATCACTTGGTCAAATGGCAGTTCCATATTTATTTTTTTGAGGAAACTCCACACTGTTTTCCATAATGGCTGCACCAATCTGCATTCCCACCAGCAGTGTAATAGGGTTCCCTTTTCTCCACATCCTTGCCAGCACTTGTCATTTGTTGGTGGTAGCCATTCTGACAGGTACAAAGTGATACCTCATTGTTGTTTTAATTTGCAAATACCTGTTGATCAGTGATTTTGAGCATTTTTTTATGTCTCTTGGTCATTTGAAGGTCCACTTTGGAGAATTGTCTATTTAGATCCTTTGTCCATTTTTTAATTGGATTGTTTGTCTTCTTTTTGTTAAGTTGTATAAGTTCCTTATATATTTTGGATATTAACCCTTTATCTGATGTATCTTGACAAATATGTTCTCCCATACAGTGGGCTCCTTTTTCATTTTGTTGATGGTTTCTTTTGCTGTGCAGAAGCTTTTAATTTTAATGTAGTCTCATTTGTTTATTTTCTCCTTAGTTTCCTTTGGCCTAGGAGATGTATCCATAAACTTATTGCTAGGAGAGATGTCTGAGATTTTGTTGCCTATGGTTTCTTCTAGGATTTTTATGGTTTCACAACTTACATTTAAGTGTTTTATCCATTTTGTGTTTATTCTTGTGTATGGTGTAAGTTTGTGGTCTAGTTTCTTTTCTTTTCTTTTTTTTTTTTTTTGCATATCTCTGTCCAATTTTCCCAACACCATTTATTGAAGAGACTGTCTTAACTCCATTGTATATTCTTGCCTCCTTTGTCAAATATTGAGTGTAATGGCTTGGGTCGATTTCTGATGTCTTTGTTCTATTCTATTGAGAGTGCCTACATTTCCAGCCATCTCTGACTGGCAGGTAGCAACCCTGCTGCTTTTCATAGCCCGGTGTTTTGCGGGCACCTTTCTCAGTTCTGGTGCTCTGGGATGGAATGCCCAACTTGGGGTTTAGATCCCTGAGTTCTCAGTGGAAACCCCCCAAAGTTGAGGTACCTCTTCAGAACCTAAGCTGCTGTCTGTGGGAGCCTGGCCAACCCTTTCGCACCTCCACTCTTCCTACCAATCTCTATGCCAGTGGTTCTCAACCATCCTAATGCCGTGACCCTTTAATACAGCTCCTCATGTTGTGGTGACCCCCAATTTCATTGTTACAAATTGAACATAATTAAAGCATAGCGATTAATCACAAAAACCTTTTTCAGAATGGTATGTTTGTATTTTAGTTGTATTTCCAGTTTGGTCCTGGGAGAGTGTCAGTGTAGCTTCCATTTCACCACCATTTTTAATCCCCTATCATAATGAGACTTCTTATCAATGAGCCTTCCTAGTACTGTGAGACCACACTATCTGACCAAAGGGTTGGTCATCAATGCATTCTTTGGATTGATTTATGACCAAAAGGGGAGACTGTGGATAAAACAGGGAGGGGGCTAACCAGTTTGGCTCAGTGGATAGAGCATCCACCCGTGGACTGAAGGGTCTTGGGTTTGAGTCCTGCCAAGAGCATGTACCTCGATTGCAGGGAGGTTCAATCCCTGGCCCCGGTCAGGGCACATGCAGGAGGCAACCAATTGATGTGTCTCTCTCACATTGATGTTTCTCTTTCTCTGTCTCCCCAACCTCCACTCCCCATTTCACTCTCTCTAAAAATCAATGGAAAAATATCCTTGGGTGAGGATTAACCATACAAAAAAAGGATGGGTGGTTCTGTGGAAAGTAGCCTCATAGGGTGTTCTGATCATAAATTTTTAACCAGGCAGGTCATGGTGAGTAGTCATACCTCAAGCATACAAATTCTTTACTAAAAGGTTTACCGTTGCCTTAAGCAAGCCCTGTCCATCATTTTTTTAAATACATTTCTTTATTGATTTCAGAGAGGAAGGGAGAATGAGAAATAGAAACATCAATGAGAGAGAATCATTGATTGGCTTCCTCCTGCAAGCCCCCTACTGGGGATCGAGTCTGTAACCCGGGCATGTTCCCTTGGCCGGAATCGAATCCAGGACCCTTCAGTTCACAGGCTGACACTCTATCCACTGAGCCAAACCGACTAGGGCCTGTCCATCATTTCTGTGCATCTAGGTTAACATACCTTTGAAATAAACTATAACTACTCTCAAGAGAACAAATAATCTTGTTGGCTATCCTGAAATCCAATCCCCACCTTACTTTCTTCAATCTCCATGTAATCTTCTTTAATTCCCTCCTAAATTTCAAATGCATAAGAGAACCTGCAAACTTATTCTTGGGAGCACTTGAGATCTAGCTCCCTACTGTATGTCATCAGTTTGGTTCAAATAAACTCTTATAACATTTTTAAAAAGAAATTAAAAAGTACAGAAACCTATAGAATTGACCATAGCTGGCTGTGATTTTCTTTTCTGGCATTATCAAATCTAGGTTAATAAATAAACTAGAAGCAAACAAAATAAATGGGACTAAAACATCAGTTTTGGCCCAGGCCACATGGTGGCAGGCTTACTCTGTGTTGTGCTTCCTTTTCAGGACCAAAAAATGAAGAAGAAAAAAAGTGGGGAGGAAACAAACTTAATTAAGAAATAAGTCTTACTGGTTGGATTTAACTGCATTAAGCCACATCTTTGAGGGACTTAACTTTTAGAAAAGATGACATAACTTACTAGTTTTTCAAGATTATATTTTTTTACAAAATTGTTCTTTACATTTTATGGTACCTGAGCAGCGAGGACATTCTGCTTCTAGATCTCAATTTCTTTATCAATAAAATGATGAGTTTGGATTACTTACAATTCTAAAATCATCACACCTCTCTTATAACTAACAAAAAAAAGCCTAAATATTCTTCTTCAGTAATGAACTTCAGTCATATTGCAGTTAACTTGGTAAGTAATATGGGTTTTAAATTATATTGCCTAGGTTTGTGTTTGAATTCTGCCATTCATTAACTGAGATATTAGGCAAGGGATTTAGCTTATCAAAAATGTTAGTTTCCTTATCTATAAAGTGGTACAAATTATAGGACATGTTTTATGGGGTTGTTAGAATTAAAAGGGAAAAAAATGTGTGACCGACTGGCAAATTGCTCACCAAACTACTGCTTTTTTATTCAAGGAAAAACAGCTAAATTACATTTTTCATCCTCACTTGTAATTAGTTTGCCATATGACTGGATTCTGGCCAATGTGAGAGGAAGAGAAGCATTCTACTTCTAGGCTCAGCTCACATAAATCTCCCATTGTGGTCTCAGAATGGAAAGAACTGTGGTCCCCAAATCATGGCTTAGTGGAGAGTTTTATGTCTATTAGGAACACTTGTTTTGGACTTTATATTAGTAAGAAATAAACTTCTATTTTGTTAAATCACCGAGATTCCGGGGTTTATCTATTATGGCAGCTGGCATGAACTAAAATAGCATGTAAGGCACTTAGTACAATAACTGACACAATACTGCTTAATAAATGTTAGATGTTATAATATAATTGAAAAGAATTTTAGAGACAAAACAGGCAGGTTTAGGGAGCCTTAGAGATAAAGAGGGTCCATGGGAGAGGAATGCATAGATGGGGGCTTGAAGACACCAAAATGCTTATCTTACTTGTACAGAGGGTAGAGAAATGCCCCAGGAAGGGGCGGGGTGGGGGGGGCAGGCAGATGGAAAAATTTCTGGCCTGAACAATTAAAACAACCATTACCCAAGGACAGAGGTATCTCTGGCCTGAGCAGCTGGGAGATCAAAGAAAACTCCAACCAGCAAGATAAGGGGGAGAGAAAAAGGGGGCACCACCTGGGCTTTAGATTTTGAAACTAACACTATGTAGCAGAATGACCGATGAGGAAAGCACGGGGGTCCTAAGTTTAAAAAAGGGTCCAATTAGAAAGGGTCAGGCTCAGACAAAGAACTGCAGCCTTTATACATCTGGAGACAAAGAGAATCAGCAGATTTCAGATTTTACAGGTTCAGATTATTTAGATTTTTTTCCCATTAGAGAGAGAGAGAGAGCAGGCTTTTCCCATTTGGGGGCCCTGCCCCAGGGGGTCCTCTTTGGGAACACCCCTGCCCAGAAGCTTATATCTGCTTCCAATAAGCTTCTATATTTTTTTTAAATTAACGAAGCCTTTTTTTTTCTTTTTTTTTATTTTTTATTTTTTTAAATTTAAATTTTGACTTTATTTCTGCTTTGCCTTCCTAGGGTAAATGTGAGCAGTCACTTTATGGTCACATGCATTCCATCAATGATTTCATCTTCA
>NW_006289082.1:1330910-1337956 GCF_000327345.1 Myotis davidii
ACTCCGCACCTCAGAATTTGACTTCAGCACTGCGCCTCCTCTGAGTGTCCCTATGCGTTACTCTTTCCTCCTAGTTGTAGGACTTCCACTCAGCCAGCGTTCCTGTGGGTCTGGGTGATGTCCGTTCCGTCTTTTAGTTTCACTTTTGAAGTGGTTGTTCGAGGCAGCAAACTCCGGCGTTAACCTATGCCGCCATCTTGGTTCTCCCTAACGAAGCCTTTTGATCTATGAGTTTATTCTTCAAACTTCGTGAGGACAAGGACCCACAGGAAAAATCTGCACCCCAAACCCCATGATTTCATCATGATTCTTCATAATACAAACCGAGAACTAAACCCCTGAGCTTGACACACAAGCAGTAATATGGAATCCTTTCTGCAGTATACAAGATTTGGCCTTTTTTTTTTTTAAGCTAGAAATAGTCTAGAAAATAAAGTTGTGTGTGCAAATAGTAAAAATCTGAGCAGTTCATGTATGTAACTTATAAAAAGCCAATATTTTGTATTTATAGTTGCTACACTTTTAAAACATTAACAAAATATAAATAAGGAAAAAACAAATTAAAATACTTTAAATTATTTCTTCTGTGGATTTCAGTCTGTGTTATGATTCATTCAATGATTTCTCTCAATATTTCCCACAATGCTTAGCCTTTTTTCTGTGGACGAAAGGGGCCACACGCTGACCTGACAAGCTCAGGGGAGGCCTACATGGCAGTCTTGCAAACTCGGAGACCTAAAGTAACCACAAAGGATGGTCTGAAATTAAACTAAAAGCAGTTATGGTGGGCAGTTACGTCCTAGGCTGGCATCTTCACTGACAAGGTCAACCTTTACCTTAACTGAGCCTGTCTATTGCCTCTTAGCATCTACAATAACATATCCTCCCTTCCTTTGATTGCAATGTATAAATACAGATGTAACCCGCCATTCTCCAGAGCATTATTTCAATTTGTTGAGGTACTGCTTCCTGGTATATGTCGACAGTTTGGCTCAAATAAACTCACAAAAATTCTTTACAGGTTCCAATGCTTTTTTTAACGTTAACATTTCTTAAAAATGTCTTCTTTTTTGGCTCCTACACCTTTGTAAATTTTGTTGCTTTTGCTCAGGCTTATTCCCAGTTTACCTAATGAAATTCTACCTCTCTTACAGCCCAGATCAAATTTCACATGTTCAGTTAAAGCCTTCCAACTCCTCCTGCTTGGAAGGGACCCCACTTGCACTTAACTGTAATATTTATACAATCCAAGGCTCTTAGTGTTTGCTGTCTTCTACCCTACGGTTTATTCTCAGGTGGTTTATATAGCTTGCTTCTCCCTACTCAGGTTGTAAACTACCAGATCATGGGGACTGTGATTTTTTATTTTGTATTCCCCACAGAAAATAGAGTTTTGTGCAAATAATTATTGATAATTGATTCATTGGTTTGAAAACCCCAAGTATGAGATTTCAACTAACATTTTAATATCTACCTTTCCTAGAGTTTTATAACAATGAAGAACAACAGCTCTCAAAGTTTTTCCCATAGATGAATAATAATTTATGGTTGGGGGACCATAGTGGCAAAAGTGTGTTTTATGTTCAGTGGTCTAGTACAAAGAATAAATCAGTGCCCAATTTTTCATATTCAAATGAGGACAATTTTATGTGCATAACCAGTAACACTTATTTTCCTTTTTTTGGGGGGGGGGGGCTTTCATCATAATTATTCACGTTCTCTTTTGCATATTTGCTTAAGATGTTTTCCTTAAAATATTAAAAGTTATAGCTGAAAATTTTTAACATTGTACATTCAACGTAAGTACCTTTACAGGTTTCAATGGGTTTTCTTTTTTACATTAACATTTCTTAAAAATGTCTTCTTTTTTGGCTCCTACACCTTTGTATATTTTGTATATTTTGTATAAAATGTTTTAACTCTGAATCCTGTCTTTCATTTTCAGCTGATTGCTATGTAATAATCTACTTTCACCCTCTGTTTATCCTCTAAAAATTAATAAATTTTTGGTCAATATTTACTTAGATTTACTAATGTGTCTACTAACTTATTTGTTCATCATTGATTCTTGCATTCTAACCTTTCCTACTGGGTTTATATTTCTTCTTTCTGCAGGGTCTGTGTGAAGGAAATTTTCTTAGTCTTGGTTTAAAATGTCTTTATTTTGAGAACTGCAGAAGCAATCTTTCTAGACAAGGCAGTTGAGAAGGAGGGAGCAATTGAAGGGGTGAGGGGTTGGCCTGGACTGCACTTCACACCTCGGGAACAGTATTGCATGCGGAATGGCTGCTTTTGGAAGACTACTGCCCAGAAGCAAAGATGTTTGGTTTTCACAAGCCAAAGATGTTCCCAAAATATAGAGGGATGCTGTATTTGCAGAGCTAAGTCCTCCAGTTCCTGATTCACTGACAGTAAACGCTATGAGAACTGTTTTGAGTTGCATGAGACTCCTTCAGGAGACATCTATAATGTCTGTGTCCTGCTTATGAAAAGATAAACGAAATTGCTGGCAGGATTAAACACACACACACACACACACACCAAACAAACCTAGAATCATGTAGTAGATGCATGGGCAGGACCCAGTTTAAAGACTACATTGAGTCACTGACCAGGTAGCTTAGTTGGTCGGAGCAACTAAGGGTTGCAGGTTCGATTTCTGGTTGGGGCACATACAGGAATCAACCAATGGATGTATAAATAAGTGGAACAACACATCTCTCTATCTCTCTCATTCTCTCTCCCTTCCTCTCTCTCTAAAATCAATCAGTAAAATAATAATAATAATAATCATTTTAAGACTACATTGAAACCAATGAAAGGGGAAACTCTATCTGGAAACAGGATAAAAAAGCAATCAGATCAGCAAACAGCAGAAGTAATTTAAAGGTCACAATTTCAATGCTCACAGAACCACTTCAAGTGCCTCCCCAGCTCAATCTCCTTGTTACAGTAACTAGTCAGATGATGGCTCAGATACAGAGATGGCTTCTGGCTCTAACAGAATGCCAGGTTTTTATTTTCTTTTTAGATCTCACACACTGGAAAAGAGATAAAATATGTTGAGGGATTATCTATGAAGGCCGTTTTGGGGAAGTTTGCAGTGGCACACATCTATTGAAGCCTGGTTGCAGCAATAAGAAAGCAGCTGTTAAGAAACTGGAGGAACGGGGGCCAGAGCCTTTGCCCGTCTCCACTCAGGAGTGGTGGCAGAGGTTTGTGTAGAAGAGGAACAAAAAATGATTTAAATTTTAGGGGGGAAAAAAAGCAACAAAATGACCCTTCTATTTTAAATTTGGATACCAAAAGACAATTCTGCCAAAAGACAATTTCTAGAATTGTTTTGAGTATATTATTTTTCTTTCAGTGCCACAAGTTCCACAAACTCTTTCTTTTAGCTCACTAAAAGAAAAAAAGGGGGTACATAATATTTAATATGCTGAGTATTTCATAGAAAAACTGAATGCTGCTGTAAAGTGCTCTTTAAGTCTTTTTAAATCCCCTTCTAATGAATGAGCTAAGGGAATTTCAGGTGATAGAGGTTGGATTTGTTGTATGATAAACCTATGTAGTTTTAGTCTTTCTATATTGAAAAGCAGTGGTTGGGGCATTTTAAAAGATTGCTGGCTACACTTGTTTTCCTTCATGATAATAAATTTGTCATTACTCAGTAACATGGACTTGCCCCTACAGGAAGTTGTTAATAATTTTGAAATATTATGGTCTTGCCAAAGTTCTAATGTTTCAAACCTGAATATTAAGCAGGACAATCTAAACTCTCTGGTGTAAATACCTTGAAGGAGTAATTTCTAAATATAAAAAGAGGTAACTGGACTGTATATGTTGTACTACAGATCACTTTCCTCATATTGGTATTTAATAAAGATTTTAATTTATATGAAACTTTTAAAGCAGAACCAAAGCTCCTCTTGTGGAAATATCAAGTCCGTAAGATACGTATTCTTGCATGAATAGTACCAACGTTTTACCATATGGCAAAGAATGCACTCTATTAAAAATGTTAAATTATCTGAAAAAACCAAAGGTTAATGCTTCGTGGGGCACATTTCTCAGAGGACTTGCGGAGTGTGTAAATAATTGACTTTCTGTTTGTGTTACATAACTGGTGACTGCATTGCAAATCTGCACAATTCAGTTTTAGCTGTGGATTACTTCAGTTGACCTTTGCAAAGGTTTTATCTGGAGAGTGGTTATTTGACTTGCTTCAACCCATTAGAGTTTTGGGTTTTATTTTTTCACTATGTTAAAGTAAAAATCTAATAAAAGAAAAGAGGTGTGCTAATGCTGAGTGGATTGGTTTAGGATTGGCTTCTTTCAGTCAGGCTTTCTGAACATTGAGATGTTACATAATAAATCCACAATGTGGAGCCCTTCAATTCTAACATTTTTATGAAAAGCCTATTATTTGAACCAAAGCCAAAGTACCCTCATTCCGTCTTTTCTAAAAGTTCATGAAAGATATTACCAGTTCAGACTTTTCATAATGAAGGAGGAGCATTTGCCTACCTTATAATAAAACTCAGCTCTTATTTTTAAAGATGGACTTTAAAAATTGGATAGTATAAATAACAATAAGGAGTGAACCACTTTTTATGGGCACCCTGTAGTTTATAGTTCTTAACCTAAACGTACAATTTTGTACGCCTTCGGAAGAAACTACAAGCCATCCCTAGGTATGCACTAGACAATGAGTTGGGCTGGCTCTCCCGCAGCCTTTAAGGTGTATTACAAGAGTCCCAGACATAATCATCTTCCTCCTGAGTTATTTTGAAATGGCTCTTTTTAATTTTTGTACATTTTGGCTGTAGTATTGGTAGAATATAATTATTGGTAGAACTATAACATGGATCATCTCTACTTCTATATTTATTTATTTATTACTAGACCTCAACCACAGTCTTCTTTTTCCCCTTCCACCTCTTTTTGCCTGTAGGATGTATTGCATGTGGTCATGCACTTTGTATTACTATATTAGAAATTTACAAGTCTGTTTTATACATTTTATACTGTTGGATACTTATAATCAAAACTTTTACTAGGCTATTGAATAAGTTTAGTCTCATTAGAATTTTTATTTTTATTTTTATTTATTTGAAATATATTTTATTTATTTCAGAGAGGAAGGGAGAGAGAAAGAAACATCAATAATAAGAGAGAATAATTGATCAGCTGCCTCCTGCAAGGTCCCTACTGGGGATTGAGCCTGCAACCCAGGCATGTGCCCTGGACCAGAATCGAACCTGGTACCTTTGAATCCGCAGGCTGACTGACACTCTATCCACTGAGCCAAATCAGCTAGTGCAGAAAAAAATTTTTTAAATGTCTTTATTTTATCTTTACCTTTGAATGCTAGTTTGATTGGATATTGAATTCTACGTTAATAGGTCCTCCTCCTATCACTTTGAAGATATTATTCCATTGCCCTCTAACATCTACTGCTTGTGATAAGAAGCCAGCTTTGTCTATATATTATTTCTTTGTAGGTAATGTGATTTTCAGGCCATCCCTAACATTTGTAGAACCTGGGGCAAAATTACAAATGGAAGCCCATATACCATATGTCTAAAAAGGTATGTTAAAAATTAAGCCAACAACTAGTTAAATAATAGGTTCTATCCTTCTATATTTATAATTGTAGTTTAAATGTAGTGTTTCAAAGACCTAGATGGCCAAGCCTTAAATTTAGGATTCCTGGAATCCTTGGGGTTCCATATCGGAACTTGGCAGGGTAGGGAGAATTTACCATCTGGGCTCCTGCCCTATAGCACATCTTCCTTTCTTTTTCCAATCTGGCTTCATCAAACACTGGAAGGGACTTCACACATGTACTGTGGACACTACACTTCCAAGCCCCACAAACAGCCACTCCCTGACTCTAAGGCAGTGGTTCTCAACCTGGGGGTCGAACGACCCTTTCACAGGGGTCGCCTAAGACCATCGGAAAACACATATATAATTACATATTGTTTTGGGGATTAATCACTATGCTTTAATTGTGTTCAGTTTGCAACAATGAAAATACATCCTGCATATCAGATATTTACATTACAATTCATAACAGTAGCAAAATTACAGTTATGAAGTAGCAACAAAAATAATTTTATGGTTGGGGGTCACCACAACATGAGGAACTGTATTAAAGGGTCGCGGCATTAGGAAGGTTGAGAACCACTGCTCTAAGGTATGCAGTCTGTCCTTGGGGAGATGGGCATAGGGAAGAGGCCAATGCAGGTCCTGGAAGTGAGCTGGGAAGCCCAGGGTTCTGGGCACACGGGCTATGGTTTGGAGGGAGTGGGTTAATTTGGGGTGGCTTCTTGATGTTGCAATAACCTCAAATAGGTTCACACTGTATTAGAGAGAAGTTTTTTAAAATGCAAATCACAGCCCTATCCATTTTGGCTCAGTGGCTAGAGCTTCAGCCTGTGGACTGAAGGGTCCCAGGTTCAATTCTGGTCAAGGGCATGTACCTCGATTGCACCCCAGACCTGGTTAGGGCACATGCAGGAGGCAACCAATCAATATGTCTCTCTCACATTGATGTTTCTCTTTCTTTGTCTCTCCCCCTCTCTTCCACTCTCTCTAAAAAGTCAATGGAAAAATATCCTTGGGTGAGAATTAACAAAATAACAAAAAAGTGCAAATCACAGCATTTTATTCTCGTTTTTAAAAAGCCATAAAGATCTCCCATTACATCCTATCTAATAAAACAGAAACATGGTAATTGGCGTAGGACCTCTACCCTTCCCATTGGCTAATCATCGAGATACGCAAATTAACTGACAGCCAAGATGGCGGTAACCGCCAACAAAGATGGTGGTTAATTTGCATACTCGAAATGATGAGAGGCGAAAGGGGAAGGACTGAAGAATGGTGATCGGCAACCCAGGCGGCAGGCAAGAGTTGGGGGGTGGGCAACTGCTGCCTTTCCCCACCCCCCAGCGGGTGATCGCCATGGGAAAGCTGGGGTTGCCAGCTGGCCTGCGGCCCTGATCGCCATGGCAATTGGAGGGCCGGAGGGCCTGAGC
>NW_006289082.1:1340542-1346974 GCF_000327345.1 Myotis davidii
GGACCCCTCCTACGCCCCAAGTGCACAAATTTTTGTGCACCGGGCCTCTAGTCTATATGAATAAAAGGCTAATATGCAAAGTGTCCTCTCAGGAGTTCAACAGGGAGACCAGGAGTTCGATCACTCGCTATGACATGCACTGACCACCAGGGAGCAGTGCAGAACGAGGGAAGGCTCCAACCAGCAGCCAGAAAGCGCTGATCATCCCTGATTGCCAGCCAGGCCTAGGGACCCTGCCCGTGCACGAATTTCATGCACCAGGCCTCTAGTTTGAAATAAAACCGTTAACATGGCTACAAAGGTCTTGGTGGTACTTCAACATCAGAAACTCTGAGGGAAGAGTTTGTATCCAACATTTTTCTCTTTCTGAAACATACCCTCCTTCCTACTCTTCACATGGCTGACTTCTATTATAAAATTGACTTAAAGGTCACTTCCTCTATAAATATACTTTCCCAGTTATTTGCTATCACTGCATTTTGTTCATTTCCTTCAGGGTACAAATACAAATTTATTTTACTTGTTTGATATTTCTCCCTCCAAATTGTCATCTACACTAGAAAGAATGTCACAGATAAGATTTCCTGAGAAGTAGAGTCCGAAGTGGAGATTAGCTTAGGAACTTTATTAGGAAGTACTCCAATCAATACCTGCTGAGCAAATGAAAGGAGGACTGGGCATCAGTTAGTCAGTGAACGCTGGCTGGCCAGAAGGGGCCTGACTTTGAACAAAGCAGTTCTATTTAGTTGAAGCAATTCCTAAGAGGGCTGACAACTATGGTCTAGGCAGGGCAGGATAGCATCCAGGATGGTCCATGCCTTATGCCCTCAGACCCTGTTCTTCATGAGTCCTGGGAGTAGCTCCTTCAGGACACTACTTTTCTTGGGAAAACTTGTTAGTAAAGTGAACTACAGCCCCTGCTGCTGCTGCTGTTGCTGCTGTTCTTGAGACTGTAACTTATAGTCATCCTTTCCCTGCTCTGTTGTCCATTCTAGATTCTCCTCACTGTCAATTAGTGCCTTTAGGGGTTTAGAAAGGTTTAGCTGACTTATCTAGTGGACTAAATCAGACTCTCAAATCTCTCATGTTGCATCTGCTTCACTTGCCCAGTTGCCATCAGAATTGTACAAGACAGTACTTAAAAGATGTCCAAATTGTATATCTAGGTGCAAAATATATGTCTCCGTGCCTCCATTGTATAACAATAGCTCTACTGCCTCTTGATGATAAGAGTCAATTAACCCCATCAAGATCTTTTTCTTGCCTGTTGATCCTTGTTTGGCTTGAGGGGCCAAAAAGTATTGCATGGTGGGGTAGCTTAAAGTTCAATGAAGACTTGCTGTGTTCCTGAGTAGAAATGTTACTCCTTTGGGAATCAAGACCTTTAAACCTGGGTTACAGTTGTGAGGATGAAAATTAAATTTCTCAGTGAGGCAGATGGTAAATAGGGACACTCCTGCTTCCACACCATGTATTCTCCTTTTGGGGATGCAGCATCATATAATAGTGATTGATTTAGAGCATTACTGTATCCTGCAGGGTAGCGCTTTGTCCTCACAGGGCACCAGCTTCAAGCTGGCACTTCATCCAAGCTTTCAAAACCCTGCTCCATTTCTTAAGCCAATATCTTCTGGGTGTTATGCTATGCGAAAGGTCCAATGGATTCCATGGTCACGTTCCCACTACTAGTATGACATCTCTTTTGCTATAAAGTGGGCTCCTTGGTTGAATGCAATAATATGTGGGGTATCATGCTGGCATATCAAATATAATATAAGCCCTTGGATAGTCACGGTATTTGAAACTCTGCAGGCAGGAAAGACAAACCCACAGAATATGTATGTATTCATGTTAAAATTAATGACCACCCCATCCAGGGAAGAAGGAGTCCAATATGGTCACCTTTCCACCAAGTGGCTGGTGTCTTTGATGGAGAGTGTGGTGATGGGTCTCAGTAATGGTTTTTGTTGTTGGCAGGTTGGTAATTTGGCCATAGCACTAGTTAGATTAATCTTGGTGAGTGGGAGCTAATGGTGTTGGGCCCACGTATAGCCTTCCTCCTTGTTGTGATGTCTTTTCTGTTTGTGAATCCCTTGGGCCAATACTGGGGTGGCAGATGAAAAAGCTGAATGACACCAACTGGCTGAGTCATTCTACGTGGGTGTTTAATGCTTCTTCAAAGGTAGATGCTCTCAGGGCCTGTGGAGGAAAGAGCTGGGAGCAAGACTGGGCATAAAGACAAAGCTGGCTGCAGTGCAGTCACAGCCAGGCTTCAGCCCACCTTGCGGGGAGTTCTGAAGCTGGGCTGACTCCTTAGAGTTGTCCCTTGTTGAGGCCAGAGAGTCAGGTCTTGACAACGCCACATCAAGCAGTCTTTTGCTGCAGGCAGGCCTTAGGAGAGGCATGACTTTGGGCAAAGTAACTTTCTTTAGCTAAGACAAATACTAATGAAGGCTGTCCCAGAAGCTGACTCCTTCGGTCTTAAAGGAGAGAGAGTGTGGTCCGGTATAGCACCCATGGAAGCAACCGTTACTATTTTATTCACCAATATAAATGTCCAAGCTTAATAATAGTGCTTAGCACATGGTAGGCCTTCAAAAAACCTTTTTGAAATAGACAAATTACTGAAATGCCCTGCTTTATTAGTTTGGAGTATAAAGGTCACATGTTAATTCACCCTCCAAAATTTTACCATAAAAAAGAAGAGTGTGCCCAGCTGGTGTTGCTCAGTGGTTGATCATTGACCCAGGAACCAAGAGGTCACCTGTTCAGTTTGATTCCCAGTCAGGGTACATGCCTGGGTTCTAGGCTCCAACCCCAGTTGGGGGCATGCAGGAGGCAGCCAATGGATGATGTTTCTCTCTCATCGATGTTTCTCTCCCTCTTCCTTCTTCTCTAAAAATCAATAAAGGAAAAAATATTAAAAATAAAAAAGAACTGTAAAAAACACTTCCTAGGTTCAACATTTTGCCATATTTGTTTTCTCTCTTTATGGATATGTGTATATATAGTATTACTTTTTTTTCCTGCACCATCTGCAGACCTCATGACACCCTGTCTTTAAATATTCTGGTATGCATTTCCTAAAAGTAAGGATGTTCTCAATATTACTATTATCACAACTTTTTAAAAAAATTTATTTTAGAGAGAGGATGGGAGAGAGAGAGAGAGAGAGAGAGAGCAAGCATTGATGTGAGAAACATCACTATATGTACTCCAACCAGGGACTGAACCCCTAACCTAGGTATGTGCCCTGACCAGGAACAAAACCCATGACCTCCCGGTGCACAGAACAATGCTCCAACCAATGGAACAATACCGTCCAGGGCGACATCTTAAAAAACACCCAAAACCCATTAATTCCCTAAGACCTAATATTCAGTCTCTATTCAATTTTTGTGATTCTCCACAAAATATCTTTAATAGCTTTGAAAACTTTTTAGAACCATGATTCCATCCAAGGTTCATGTATTACATTTGAATATTATGTTTCTTTAGTCTCTTTTAAGCTAGATCATTTACCCCCACCCCCAATCCTTTCCCCCACAGACAACTTTTTAAAGAGACAAAGGCTAGGAGGGTTCTTGTCTTCCATTCTGGATTTATCTTATTGTTTCCTCATAGTGTCATTTCATTTATCCCAGGTAACATCACTTTTACTATTTCAAACCAATGAGGAAATCCCCATCTGAAAATATTCTTACTACTCTTGTCACTACCCTGACACCCTTAGGTCATTCCATGGAATCTTCACTTAATATAAATTTATGTTACTATGAAGAAAGCTTCTACTAACATCCAGAAGAACATCCTGATTCATAGCCAATTGCAGTCAGAGTCCTTGCAGACTCTGAGGACCAGAGACCTCATAGTTCCTATCAGAAGCTGGTGGCTTATTGAACAATGTTGCTTTGGTGGTGTTACTATATCTAAATGAAGATGAAACTAGGACCACTGCTGATGAATAAAATAAATAGGCCACTGTCAGTTCACATGGAAGTGTAGGAATTCTATATTTAAGAAGCTCTTTCACCCGTCAGAGGACAAGGAAGCAATTCTAAACTGAGTGTATTGTGTCACTTTTATGCATACAGGTCACCTTATATGAGAGTGATATAGACACTCATGGGACGTGCCATGCTGAGAAGGGAATCATGCCTGGTCTAGGTAGCAGGGTAGGTTTGATTCTTTTTTTTTTTTTAGATTTGATTCTTTATGCCATCTGTTCAGCACAGCATCTGCAGGTGAAGATGTGACTCAGCAGAGAAGTCTACTTTAGCCAGGGCTCAGATTCTTGTTTATTTATTTAATGTGTTTGCATGTTAAAAAAATTAATAAAAACATATCCTCAGGTAAAGATTAAAATAATTTTTAGCATAATTTTAAATAAAAATTCTGGAATCAGAAAAAAAATTAAGTGTTTGCATAGTGAGAAAAGGAAAATTCATCTTGTTCTTGGGGTGAAGGAAAAAGGAATTAAAATAAATTTTTTTTCAATTTTCCATTACCACTTCTTTCATTATTTTTCCACATTTTATATTAGGTTTATTTATCCTACTATAAGAGCAGAAATTATCCCCAAAGTATATTTTTAAATTTTTATTGTTGAAAGTATTACAGATGTCCCATTTTCTTCCCCCATTGACCCCTTCCTCCCACTCCCGCCCTCTCCCCAGGCCTTCATCACACTATTGTCTGTGTGCATGGGTTATCTTCCCACACTCCCTTCCCTTACCCCCAAAGGAGTTTGATCCATAATGATTAAAGTAGTAAAACTTATTGTGACTGATCATGTTTACCTTGTTTAGCTAAGTAAAAATCAAGGAATCTCCCTCTAGATAGATTCTATATTTTATTACATTTGCAAAATGCTAAAGCAGTTATGTCATCCTCAATTCTGAAAATAAATTTTATTATCTTTGAGACTATCAGATTTCCTGTTTGTTACAAAAACAGGTAAACAATCTTAAATAGTGACCTAAGTGTTCCCTATTTACTAGTAACCATTGTTGGTGGTTCTCCAGCTTATTTCTCTTAATCTTTTTTTTAATACTCACTCAAGGATTTTTTAAAAAATATATTTTATTGATTTTTTACAGAGAGGAAGGGAGAGGGATAGAGAGTTAGAAACATCGATCAGTTGCCTTCTGCACACTCCCTACTGGGGATGTGCTCGCAACCAAGGTACATGCCCTTGACCGGAATCGAACCTGGGACCTTTCAGTCTGCAGGCCGATGCTCTATCCACTGAGCCAAACCGGTTAGAGCCGACGATATTTTTTTCCATTGATTTGTAGAGAGAGTGGAAGGGAGGGAAGAGAGGGAGAGGCAGAGAGAGAAACATCAACATGAGAGACTTAACGCTTGGATGCCTCCCACTATCCCCACTGGAGTTGGGGAATCTGTAATGAGGTACGTGCCCTTGACTCAGAATCAAACCCAGGACCCTTCTTACGCTCTAACCACTGAGAAAAATGGGCCAAGGCTATTTCTCTTAATCTTGACCATCCCCAAGAGGAGGGAAGGAACAAAGAAGATGAAGATAATCTGGGTTCTCCCAGCTATTTCTCTCAGAAGAAATAATATTCAAGCCTTTGAAGAAGTAACTGAAATCTCTTTTACTTTTGCTTGCCCAATATCAACAACCTTGCAGTGGCCTATGCAAAACAGCTGTTCACGTAAGGGACCTTTAGATTTTCTTAGCAAAGAATGTTGTGGAAGAGGTGCATTCAATCAGAGGTTCAGGGGTGGGGAACCTTTTTTTCTGCCAAGGGCCATTTGGATATTTATAACATCCTTTGCTAAATATAACTCACTGAATATAAATTCATGTTGCTATGAAAAAGCTCCTAGATTTATTGAATTTCAAGTCCCACCTGCAGTTGCCTCGGCAGGGCCAGACCAAATGATTTTGTGGGCTGGGCTGGACATCCCCCACCTCAGATGAGATAGTCCAGCTGAAGGGAGTAGGGCTGGATTGGCTGACCCACAATGGCCTAAATTGACACTCACAGAAGAGCATAGTGGAGAAAAAGGGAGCAAACACAAGATAATGTTCTAATTTTCCATTTACTGAGAGATTAACTTTTTAAATAAATATATTTTTATTGATTTAAGAGAGGGAGAGATAGAAACATCAGTGATGAAAATCATCCATAGGCAGCCTCCTGCAACCTTATTGGGGATTGAGCCTACAACCCAGGCATGTGCCCCAACCAGAAATCAAACCGTGACCTCAGGTTCATAGGTGAACGTTCAGCCACTGAGCCATGCCAGCTGGGTGAGATGATAAGTTGGCCCAGAAGCACATGAAGATACATGTTTCTAATTAGAATGATCAGTGAAAGACATACTGAACTAGGAGTCAGAAAACCCCGCTATCTCTTTCCACCTGCTTTGACTTACACAGTGAGCAGGGCAGAGTCACTGAAC
>NW_006289082.1:1347164-1349211 GCF_000327345.1 Myotis davidii
TTGATTACTCACACCCCAAACCCTCATATTTTTCTCTTACATAAACATGTTTTACAGAAGTTCTATTGATCAGGTTATAGCCTAAAGAAATTGACTTCAGTTTCTTTGAGCAAACTAGACTTTTTTTTTGTATTTTCACTGAACTGCTATGATCTTGGTCAAGCCACTTCATTTAGTGGATATTGAGGGCACCACACTAAGCCCAGACGAATTTATAATCCAAGGAAGAAGACAATGATAAATAATTTACCCCTTACAGGAAATGCACAGTACATTTTTGGGCAATGTGAGATTTATGCATCAGACTATGTACAGCATCCTAGAAATCAGGTAAGTTACAGTTGACAGTGTCGAATGAACCTCAATCAATGATGCTGTTGAATCAGGAAAGATGCAGGGGAGACAGAAGTGGTATTAGACCTGGATTTTTTAAAAAAAATATGTTTTTATTGCTTTCAGAGAGGAAGGGAGAGGAGAGACAGAAATGTCAAGGATGAAAGAGAATCATTGATTGGCTGCCTCCTACACGCCCCCTACTGGGGATTTAGCCCACAACCTGGGCATATGCCCTTGACTGGAACTGAACACAGTCAAGGCTGACGCCCTATCTATTGAGCCAAACCGGCCAGGGCTAGACCTGGATTCTTAAAATGACTAGGAGACTGATGTATACCTGGAGGTGATGTTAAAGATAACCAGAGTCTGACAGTAGTTAAAGCTGTAAAAATTCTATTTCATTAGGTTCTTGGCAGATACTTTTTCTAGCATAGTCATCTATTAGCATGAACATAAAGAGGAGTAGTCCTCCCACAACTCTGGAGGTAAGAACAGATTTTATTCAGAAACTTAGGGGAAAAGAAACCTCAGTATAGAACTGGTCTCTTTTGTCCTATTGCAATAGTTTCTGATAAAAATGTTTTTACAGTTTTAACAATTGTTTGGTTCTGGTTTTCTTCAAGGAGGGAGAGGAGAATGATCCCAGGTATTTCAGGCAGAGGCAAAAGAATGAACAGATGCAAAAGAATGAACAGATGCAAAAAGGAGTAGAGCAACTTAGGTAAAAATAAGTAGTGATCCGAAGAAAGCTGAGTGGTCAAGGAAAAGAGGCATTCTCTGCAGCCAGAGCCTAGACTACTGTTGAGGAAGTGCGGAAGATGAGGAAAAGGCTTCTTTCAGTAGACAGTGGAACTGTTTGGTGATAATTGGAAAATGAAGTGTTTTTCTGTTTATTCATAGGAGCACAAAGGGGAAAAGTAAGTCTGAACAAGATTACTTGGAAAGTTATGCCAAGAAGTTTGAACTTTATCCCGCGGAGCCCACTGGGACTTTTCTGAAATAACTTTTTTTTATGAAGGTGCTTTGGTCTCAGCAGATAATAGGCTGGAATGGCATGAAGCATCCCTCCTCTTGGCCTTGGTTTACTCATTTATACTAAGAAAAGACATGGTCCATTTGTCGTCTTAGGTCCCTTCCAACTTGACAGCCAGGTTCCCTGACTTCTCCCATGACCTGGGTCTGTGCTCCACTCCCTTCTCGTTTTGGTGCAGGTGTCACCTCCCTCCTCCCTCCATTCTAAGGTGCTTTTCAGGAGAGTGTGCAGGCAGGTATGCGGGGGCATGTCTCTGGAGTAAAACAAGCTCTCCTCCTCTGAGGCCCTTCATCCCAGGCAGCAGCACGTGGAGAGAAGTTGCCAGTCGCTTTTCTGCCCTGGTCTCTAGGGGTGGCTGGCCGACCCACCCCGGGCCACGCCTCGCCACGCCATCCGGGAGGACAGCCGGAGTCCGCGCCTCGCGCGTCCTTGGTTCCCTGCCGGACCAAAGGCTGTGAGCTCCGCGGCCACCAAGCTCCACCGCGACCCAGCCAAAGAGCCTGCGAGGTCAGAGGGGCAGCTCCACCCGGGAGCTCGCTAGGCGCGCGGCGTCGGTGTCACGTGAGGCAGCCTGGCCACGTGACCCGGAGGCCCCGCCCCGCGCCCCCAGGCGGCCCTCAGCAGTGAGTCTCCTGCAGCTAAGCTTCCCAGGTTCCCGCGGCGCTCCCAGCGTTTGGG
>NW_006289082.1:1349254-1351694 GCF_000327345.1 Myotis davidii
GCCGCTCTCGCCCCTCCCCTTCTCTGCCGCGTTCCCCGCCGCCGCCGGGCCGCGTGCCCCGTTACTCCCGCTCCCTCCCTTCTCCCCTCCGGCAGCGGGTTCCGGCCCGCGGGTCCGCTCTGTCAGCACCTCCGCTGGCATGTCTTCCAGGTGAAGGAAAGGGGTGCGGTGAGGGAAAGTTTTCCTTGAGCTGCAGGGACGCGGTTTTGCTCCTAGTTGGAGGCTGTCGCAGCTCTGACAGACACCCGCCTCGACCCTCCGCGTCCCCCTTCGGCCCTGGCTCTCTAGAATCTGGTCTAGATCCGAGCATCTCCGACTCCGCAGGCGCGGGTAGTGCTGTCACGGAGCATAGTCTTCACCTTTTCCCATCCCCCACAACACGGACTCCACGAAGGGCCGTTCACACGGTAGGGACATTTATCCAGGCGTGCGGTTAGCGGAGTGAAATGACATTTCTCTAGTCTTGCCTCAAATGAACTAACTACCTGTTCTATCGAAGGGAGGCACGCTCCGTTCTGCTTTCGGAAGTGGCCTTTGTTTATATTTATTTGCACGTGAGGCACTCCGAAGTCATCTGCTGCAGAACTTTCTGCAATTGGGGTTTACAATTTTGTAAGTCAGTATTGTAATAATGCTTGAAAAACCTAGATTCGTTGTCTTATTTGTCTTTGGCCTATTCTTTTTGGGGAGAGAATTATAGCCTTTGGAGGCAAAAACTGAGTTTCTGAAACTGGTGTGCATTGTGGGATCATAGCATCAAAACATCCAGGTAAATAATGCTGAAAGGAATGGAAAAATGATTCAACCCCGGCGGTGGTTTACAGTGTGCTTTAAACTTCAGTAAGTATCCATTCGGAGTGAGCACTGGCTAAATTTCACCTCTTCGAACTTCTCTCGGGTTGAGTATGTAACTGTATATTTAGATTCTATTAATATAGCAGTTAATCTAGGGCCCAGATATCTTTTAATCCATTGTGTGAATACCAGTCTATTTATTAATACTTTTAGACAGTCTACCCTCTAGTCTCTTTCTCTTAAAGAGGAAGGATATTAGTCATTAAAAAGATTTCCGCAGTGATTGAGTGTGATCCAAGTGATCCAGTTCTGAGAGCTTCAGAAAACAGCCATAAAAACCAAAGCTATCAAGTTTTCAACTTAATTTTTTTAAAAAAATTTTAAATTAAAGAGTGCCTGCACGTTCCAGCAAGAGCTTGGCTCCATCTTAATAATCAGCAGCTCAAGCTGGAAAGCCTGAGACAGTGTTCTCCTTTAACTGAAAGTCAGTGTGGTGATAAAACTGAAGGGAAGTCAAAGACCTTTATTATTATTATTATACTATTACTTCTGTGTGTACTACATTCATTGTCATCCATGGAAACAAGCTTTGGGCCCTCAGGGAGTCTAGAGTCTAGGCTGGGCATTAGAACACACTTTTTAGATACTCTGGTTTAAAAAAAGTCTGAAAGTGTTTCATATTGTGTATGTGTTGAGGAATTCACAGGAGACACGTGATGACTATTGTCTGCATTTAACCAGAATAGACTTCCTTGAGGAGGTCAGTTAATCAAATAATTGTCTAAATCAATTATGTAGTTGATCTACTGTATGAACTTAATTTTTAAAAATTTCCAAGTACATTAAGTCCACAATATAGACTTATTTTTTTAATTTTGGAAAGAAAAAATAAAATTTAGAAAATATGAAGAAGAAAGAAGAATGTACTTACCTGTGATTATACTATCTAAAAATAACAACAGTTAACATTTTGGAGTATAAGTCCTTTTCACTTTGCATATTTAATGGGTTGCCATATTCAGATAGTGAGATTTCAGATTATAAGAGATACTGTGATATCCAAACCAAACTTATTCCTGAGTCTAGGAGAACCAGTAGCAGAAGTTTGAGTATTGAAGGACTTAGCCAAATCTCTTTGATTCTTGAGTTTTGATAGAGTTTGAATAGCAAGAGTTCAAATAGCTGGAGATACTTCTATATTTTTTTTAGTGTTATATATACTTTTAAAAATGAGATCATACTCATGTACACATAATAATTAAAAAGTGTTAAGTCACTTCTGGAAATGAGGAATCCTTTCCAGGGAGACTATACTCAGGCCACTCTTGCAGGGTAGCATCTGTCTTTCCCACAATCCCCAAAAAGGTTTCTCAGATTAGCAGGGGGAAAATCTTTGCTGAGATATGCTTTTCAGTGCTTAAGGAAAAATTCTAGTTTTGGAAATAGACAAAGCCTATCCCCTCTCTAGTGCAGTGGTTCTTAACCTTGGCTGCACATTAGAATCACCTGGGAATCTTTTTAAAATCCTGATTTCTGGGCTTCATCCTCCGGAAATTCTGTTTCTTTGTTACTAATGTTGTGGCCTCACCCCATAACAAAGAAACAGAATTTCTGGAGGATGAGGCCCAGAAATCAGGATTTTAAA
>NW_006289082.1:1351972-1352299 GCF_000327345.1 Myotis davidii
ACACATCAAAATTACAACTAAAATACAGAACTGCCTGAAATCTGGCTGAATGGAAGGCGTACAACTAGAGAAGTAAAGAAGAAAGTACATCAAGATTGGTAGGAGGGGTGGAGGCACAGGAGGGGCTAGTCCCACACCCATGTGTGGTGTTTTTTTAATTGGGAGGGATACGGTTGCAGAGGAGCGAGGAGTTCCAGCCCCACATGAGGCCCCCCAGCCCAGAGCTCCAGTGCCAGAAAGAAAAGTCCACATAACTCTGGTTGTGAGAACCAGCAGAGGTTGTGGCTGAGTGAAACAAAGGGCCTCTGGAGTGCCAGGAGCTCTGCT
>NW_006289082.1:1370859-1376249 GCF_000327345.1 Myotis davidii
TGAACCGGACCGCAAAAAAAAAAAAAAGAAAGAAAAAGAAAAAAAAGAAACCCGGATGTTTGGCTCAAACTGACTTCCGGAAGTTGGGGACGTGGACAGAGGGCAGAGTCTCGCGATATTTAATCTTCCAGGCGGTGACGCGTTGCCTCGGAGACGGAGGAGGGCGACTGGAACGTACGCGCCAGTTGCAACCTGAATCACGTGGAGGGGGCGAAGATGGCGGCGGCCCAGGCGGTGGAGGAGATGCGGAGCCGCGTGGTGCTGGGGGAGTTCGGCGTTCGCAATGTAAGCCCTGTTGCCTTGGAATCGGGAGGAGAAAATGAGAGAGGGACGGGAGTGGGGACGGGCTTAACCTGGCTGCCCCTTCGCGGACAGATGCGTCTCTCTCTCTTTTAGGTTCATACCACCGACTTTCCCGGGAACTATTCGGGCTACGATGATGCCTGGGACCAGGACCGCTTCGAGAAGGTGGGTGGAGCTGGCCATGTCGGAGAGAGTGTGAGGTCGGACCTGGTGGTCTGAGCAGCCTGTGCCTCGGAAGCTGTCCCTGGGGTTTGACTCGGTTCATGAAACGTTTATTGAGCCATGTGCTAGGCGCTCCGTGCACACATGGCTTCCACCCTGTTCTGCGAGCAAGATGTTCAGTCTTGTTGGAGAAGAGCGCGCATCAACAAATGATTTCAGTATAATGTGGAAAACGCGGTTCTTAGCAGTGAGGACGACGGGGGATGGAGTGGGGTAGGGGTATCCCGTCCCGCAGAAGCGCTTAATCTAGAATGGAAGGGAGGGTAGAGCAGTGGTTCTCAACCCTAGCTGCACATTAGAATCACCTGGGAATCTTTTTAAAATCCTGATTTCTGGGCTTCATCCTCCGGAAATTCTGTTTCTTTGTTACTAATGTTGTGGCCTCACCCCATAACAAAGAAACAGAATTTCTGGAGGATGAGGCCCAGAAATCAGGATTTTAAAAAGATTCCCAGGTGATTCTAATATGCAGCCAAGGTTGAGAACCACTGGTATAGAGGCTTGGAGGCTTGGGCTAAACTAGGTGAAGAGTGAGATCACCTGAAGTGGCCCAGAGAGCTATGCCTGTTTCAGCCCCAGTTAAGTTCCCCCAGTGCCTTTCACCTGAGGAGTAATCCCAGCTGAGTCCAGTCAAAACAGGACTGAGAGATATAACATTGTTTTAAGCCACTGAGTTTGGGGATGGTGTATTATTTAGTAAAAGATAACTGAAACAGAGAACCAAGATGGTGGCATAGATAACTGCTAGTACTTGCCTCCTACAACCACATCAAAATTACAACTAAAATACAGAACTGCCTGAAATCTGGCTGAATGGAAGGCGTACAACTAGAGAAGTAAAGAAGAAAGTACATCAAGATTGGTAGGAGGGGTGGAGGCACAGGAGGGGCTAGTCCCACACCCATGTGTGGTGTTTTTTTAATTGGGAGGGATATCTCCAAGCACTCCTGTGAGAAGCAGAGGGTCCCAGCCCCACACCAGCCCATAACCCAGGGTTCCAGAGCTGGGAAGAGAAGTCCCTGTAACTTTGGACTATAAAAACCAGTAAATATTGTGGTTGAGTGACACGGAAGCTGCTGGAGTCCCAAGTGTTCCTCTTAAAGGGCCAGAGCACAAACTTACATGATCCTGCCTCTGAGCTCCAGAGCTGAACGGCGACATTTGGAGAATCCAGGGACATCCGGGGAGGAACTGAACTATCTGGCATCAGGACAGGAGCTTGGGGGTGGCTTTCTCCCACATAGGGGTACTCACAGGATTCATTGTTCCTGTGCTGGGACCTCCATCAATTGCAGAGCTGACTGGCAGCCATATCTCAATTTCCATCAGTGTGGCTCACACTGTTCACTCTTGTGATTCCCTGAGATCCCATCCCATCTAATTTGCAATCACACCCAAGGTGTTTGCAGCAGCTTTTCCATATGAATGGCCTGTCCTTGCTCAGACTTCAGACTTTTCTGAAATCTCTCAAACAAGCAGCAGCTGGCATCAAACCTATCAGTAAAGGCCCAGGACTAGGCACTAGCAGGTGGCCCCAGGCAGTGGCTGACTTTGCACCTCCTGGGATGCACCAGAGCCAGTATATCCATTGGGCAGCTTCAGACCATACCAGGTTGCAACTTTACACATCCACACTCAAGGCACCAAGGCCCCATTGAAGCAAGTCCTGCTCCATAGGGATGTCTCCTGCACAGTAGCTCTCCTACTATAGTCACAACTAGTCCTCACATCCAGTTGGCCTGGAGGTCAACTCCTCCCAAATGCAAATCAAACCACTAGAATGACTATAATAAAAAAGACAGTGTTGGTGAGATTATTGAGAAATTGGGACACTCATAAATTGCTGATAGAAAAAAAAAGCAGACTCAGTGGACTATCATTAGATGGTTAGGTAGGGGGGCCGAGATGGGGGGAGGGAGGAAGGAATTGTTCCAGCTTCTGGCTCCCCAACCATTAAACTCGTTTTCATTCATATCCATCCTTTCCTTTTTCTTGTGTTTTAATGGAATATTCCCCCCACCCCCCTTTCTATGGCTTACCTACATTTCTGCTTCAGTTCCCATTCCATGTTACTTTCTCAGAAACCTTATTTAGTTGTCTTCTCTCTCTTTCTACTGGGTCCTTTCCATTGACATTTAAACATTTTCACATCTCTAACATGTTTAAAACAAAAAGATCACCTAAAGTGTGTCCTTCAACCCTAGCCCATTTTTCAATTACTACCCTATTTCACTTTTTCCCTTCACTTGAACAAGTTGTTTATACTCTTCTGCACTTTCACACGCTCCTCATCCTGTTGCAATCTGGCCTTGTCCACCCACAACCTCCCTGAAACTCTTCTAGTAATCTCCTTTGTGTGATGCTCATGTCCCTAGGCTTCCATGACACTCTTCTCCTGGTTTTCTTCCTACTCTGCCTGTTTCAGCACAGTCACTTCTATGGAATATCCTTGTCCCTTTGCTGTCGGAGTTTCTTAGAGTTTTGTCCAAGATCATCGTCTCTTCTTATTCCACACACTTTTCCAGATTTCCAAATCTCCAATCCATATCTCTTTTTTGATCTTCATATTTATAATTCTATCTCTTGGACATATCTACTTTGATATCCCACAGGTAGCTAAACTTAAAATGTCCAGAGAATCATTCCCCATTTCCCTTTGAAACTTGCTGTATTCTCTGTTAGAGTGAGTAGCATTACAGTTCACTCAGTTACTTAATTTGACAATCTGTGTGTAATCCCTTGGCTCTGCTTTTCTCTTATCTAGCTTCTTTCTCCCATTCAGTCAGTTACTCTTGAGTCTGTCTCTTGTCCAGTTTTCTCCATTTCCATTTCCCCCATATAGGCTTCCATTCTTTCGTGGCTTACCGCAGCCACCTTAGGCTCCCTCTAAGCACTCCTACTTCATCCCCATCTAATCTCTACATTCAGCCAGAATAATCTTTAACAGACATACATCTAATCATGCCAGTTCCCTGCTTACAATCCTCCAGTGATTGCATGTTGCTCTTAGGATAAAATCTAAGCTTTTTGGCTGCAGCCCTGCTAAATTTCTTTCAGTTCCTCCACCAGACCTTTACCTGGCATGTATATTCACTATTCCAGGTGCCTGCCGTCTTTTCAGGTAGTTGACACTTCCCATTTCTGATACTTCTATACCCGAACTTCACCATTGTAGCACTGGCCACACTGTGGTGAGCATATGTTTATGTCTAGACCCCGTTACTGCATGTAAGTTCTGCTGGGGGTTCAGGTGGTGGTGTTGGTGTTGACTCTGTGTTCTGTTTACCTAGAGGACATTCGGTAAACATTTCTTGAATGAATACAGTATGGTTCTGATGTCCATTGCTGGAATTTTAGTTTGGCTTTAGGCCAACATAGGGTACAGCTGATACTTTTCATTCAGCAAAAACTAGTAGATAAAATCACTTTAGAGTGATCCATGTAGAAAAGGTTCATAATATCATAAATAGATTTGAACTTGGGCCCCTCCATTCCAGCCTTGGACTCATTAGAAAAATAAAATGATGTATTCTTGTGTTCGGTTCATTCCTTTAACTTGTTGACCCATCTATTTTTATTGTGGACTATTTTGTGGCCCCTGTGTGTTTGGTGCAACAAAGAACAAAATTGTGGAAGAACATTATTTTGAATGATGGTGGGTTTTTGTTTGTTTCCTTTTGAAAATAAAAGTATCTCATAAAAGCAATTCTTTTATAAGATCATAGTCAGCTTCACAATCCTGGATTTGTTATTTTTTGCTGCTAATACTATTGCCATTTGGTTTGTTTGCTTTTCTATCCTGAGCACATAGCTTCTGTAGAATTATTTCTTCACTTACAGTGAGCCGTCAAATTCCCTATATCCTAGAATTGCCTAAAGTTTTGTGCAATGAAATGAAAGCAGTCCCTTGGATAATGGGACTGAAGAATTGCTTCCAGAGGCCGTTATTACAAATTGTGCTTCAAGTCAAGCAACCTACTGGCAAAAGAAGTGACAGTTGTCCTTTTAAATGAGTGATGACTTTGAACAAAATTAATGAGACAAAGAGCAGTCACTGTGTTAGGAAATTCTAAAACAAGCAGTGGTGCTGTTTTTAAGTGAAGGTAGGATAACTTTGCCACCTGTACAGCTGCATCTTTTGAAGGGTGACATAAAGTCTTGGAGAATGTTACATCCTCAGAGCCCTTTAGTCTTTGTGGAATTTGACAAGTATTCAGGACATTCCTTCTTTCCCTTTCATTATTTTAGTATGGTTAGTTTGCAGAAAAGAGAAGTGGATGACAGCTGTTCTAGCAGCTGGGGCAGTAACATTACTGTCTTAGCAAATCTCTGAAACTTTGTTTCTTTGTAGTACTTATACTATAGAAAGGGTGAGAATTTTGAGGCTGATCCTATCTTAGAGGTTTGTCTGGTCCTGGGAAATACATTTTGTGTCTAAATCAGTGGTGTAGCATCTGCTCATTCTCAAAAAGGTCATCAGAATAAGTATGGAAGAGATCCATAAGAGTAACATTTGGCTCTTCTGTAATCTGAGAGGTTTTTTGAATTGCTTTTGCTGTAACAAGTTGTAAAGTTGTACCCCAAAAGTTTACCCCAAACCCTCGAACTCCGCTATTTGAAAGTTTTCCTAGAATTGAAATATCATGCATTCAGAAACAGAGAAAAGATCACCACAGCCTTAAGTCTTTTTTAAAAAAATTATTGTCTAAAGTTTTAATAAAGTTGTACCAAAAGTTTACCCCAAACCCTCGAACTCCGCTATTTGAAAGTTTTCCTAGAATTGAAATATCATGCATTCAGAAACAGAGAAAAGATCACCACAGCCTTAAGTCTTTTTTAAAAAAATTTTTGTCTAAAGTTTTATA
>NW_006289082.1:1378085-1387314 GCF_000327345.1 Myotis davidii
GGGAAATGTATTTAGTTTTTGCAAATTGAGTATGATGTTAGCTGTAGGTTTGTCATATTAGGCTTTTATTAAGTTGAGGTATGATCCCTCTATTTCCACTTTGCTGATGGTTTTTATCAAGAAAAGGTGTTGGGTTTTGTCAAGTGCTTTTTCTGCATCAATTGATATGATTATGTGATTTTTGTCTCAATTTGGTTATGTTATGTATCACATTTATTGATTTGCGGATATTGTACCAGCTTTGCATCCCTGGAATAAATCCCATTTTGTCATGGTGTATGATCTTCCTAATGTAATGCTGGATCCGATTTGCTAGAATTTTGTTGAGGGATTTTAGCATCTGTATTCATCAAGGATATTGGCCTGTGTTTCTCTTTTTTTATGGTGTCTTTATCTGATTTTGGAATTAGGGTAACGCTGGCTTCATAGAAAGAGCTTGGAAGTGTGCCTTCCTCTTGAATTTTTTGGAATAGTCTGAGGAGGATAGGTTTTAGTTCTTCTTTGAATGCTTGGTAGAACTCCCCTGTAAAGCCATCCGGACCAGGGCTTTTGTTGGCTGGAAGATTTTTGATCACTGCTTCAATTTCTTTCGTAGTTATCGTACTATTCAGCTTTTTAAATTCTTCCTGATTGAGTTTTGGGAGCTTGTATTTTTCTAAGAATATGTCCATTTCACCTGGGTTGCCCATTTTTTGGAATAGAGTTCATAGTATTTTTTCACAATCCTTTGTATTTCTGTGGGATCGGTTGTTACTTCACCTCTTTCATTTCTGATTTTTGCTTCTTGATGAGCCTGGCTAGAGGTTCATCAATCTTGTTTATCCTTTCAAAGAACCAGCTCTTGGTTTTGTTGATCTTTTTTGTTTGTTTGTTTGTTTTTGGTCTCTATGTCATTTATTTCTGCTCTGATCTTTATTATTCCCTTCCTTCTGCTTACAATGGGCTTTTCTTGTTGCTGTCTTTCTAATTCTTTGAGTTGTGGGGTTAGATAATTTTTTACCATATTTTATTGTTTTTTGAGCTAGGCCTGTAGAGCTATGAACTTCCCTCTCAAGACTGCTCTTTCACTCTATTCCATAGATTTTGGATTGTTGTGTTTTCATTGTTGTTTGTTGCCAGAATGCTTTTTATTTCTTCTTTGATCTCTTTGGTTACCCAATCATTGTTTAATAGCATGCTATTTAGCCTTCAGATGTTGATTTCTAATTTTATGCCATTGTGATCTGAGAAGATGCTTGATATGATTTCTATCTTCTTGAATTTGAAGAGACTTTGCCTGTGCCCCAATATGTGGTCTATCTTTGAAAATAGCGTTAAGTCTTATGTGCTCAAATGGGGAACTTCCATTGGTGAAAAAGGAAGAAGGCTGTGAAAAACACTTTTTCCTGTAGGAAACTAGATGATGTTCAGAGGAAATGCTTGTATTTTGTCATTGGTTAGAGTTCTGAGAATTTGATTTCTTGAATTGCATATAACAGTTTTCGGGGATATATAATGTTTATATACTTGTAACTGTTGTGCAAATATTTTTTTCCATTTACACAGTAGCATGTATCACATGAACTATATATTTGCATGTTGTATCCCATAATTTACTTAGGTATTCCACTTCACTTGAATTCTAGGTTTCCCCTTACTAGGATCTGGCTTTTTATTAAACCTTAAGTCCCTCAGAAGCAGAGGTCATGATTGTATTGTTCTTTATGCTTTCCCCCAGCATTCTTGGTATTTGGAGTCATCGTCAGCAAAAGAATTAATGTGCTTTTATTTTGTTCACATTATCATACATTTGTTATGTACATTTGTTTAGGTAGTACTCTATAATTTTGTGGTAGAGAGTCAAATAGTAAGAGTAAGAAATTGATAGAATCATGATACTCAGTATGATTTCCTTCTTTTTAAAAAATTGTTGACACTATTACAGGTGTTCCCATATTCCCGCCCCCTTTGCCTGCCTCCACACAGCCCCCACCCCCTATTGTCTCTGGCCATCACCACACTTTTGTCGTGTCTATGGGTTATGCCTATATGTTCTTTGGCTAATCCCTTCACCTTCTTTCATACAGGCCCCTCTCCACCTCCTCTCTGACAGTTGTCGATCTGTTTCATGTATCCATGCAGTATGATTTTCTAAACACTGCCACTGCCCCCAGGAAAATGGAGTAATTAAACATCTCACCACAATAATTTACTTATAATGATGATGGTGGTAATTTTGAGTTAATTAGAAAATTTTGGTGGTACGGTATTTATGCTTACATTTACACTGTGCTGCCTTACTAAAGATATGCTATATGCCCAAGCTTAAGACTGTGATCTGTTGTTCTGTACATAGCACATCCTGGGTTTTAATACCTCCACAGAACCTCTTGGAGAACCTTGTCTGAATTCTGAGGATCCCTTGTTCATGTCACCACTTGCCCGGCTGAGCATAGTCTAATGAAGACATATTTTGTACCTTAGCAGTCTCACACAGTGCCTTGTGCTCACACAGTCCTGTGAGCTCCCTGAGGACCTGGCCTGCCTCACAATGGCTTTTGGAAGAATGAAGGAATGGATAACATTTGTGAGGCTTAACCAGGCAAATTTAGACAGAGGCGCATTTGGGGGTGTTTTTTGGGAAGTGCTATTTATATTTGAAGCATTTTTAAAACACTTGCTGGTATACATTTATGAGACTAGATAAAATCAGACAGAAATAATGTTGGAGAAGGTTAGCCATTGGAAAGGCCAGGACTGATGTTTCTGTAAGAAGAATCAGAGAGGTGGGAGTTGAATCCTGGCTATGCCACTTACTGCCCTGTGTCCTTGGGAAGTCATTTCACCTTTGAGTCTCATTCTTCATCTGCTGCTAAGAATGGGTTATGGTCTCTTCCTTATAAGAGTATTGTGAAGAGTAAATGAAATAGTGTATGTGAAACTACCTAACACAACAAAGCAGGTTCTTTTTTTAAAAAAAAAATTTAATTGATTTTAGAGAGAAAGGGGGGGGGGGAGAGAAAGGCCAATGATGAGAGAGAATCATTGATTGGCTGCTTCCCACATGCCTCCTACTGGGGATCAAGCCTCAAACCAGGCATGTGCCCTAACTGAGAATCGAACCATGACCTCTTGGTTCATAGGTTGATGCTCAACCACTGAGCCACACAGCAGGGCAACAAAGCAGGTTCTTGATCATTGTTAGTTTCTTCCTTCCTGCTCTTTATTTGCTTGTGTTGCTAGGAGTAATTACTTGCTTGACCAACATTACTGCTTTTGTTCTCAGGCTTTCAAAAATCCCCCATAGCTTCTTCATTTCATCTTAAACATAAAATTATAGATTTTTGCAGAAGATAATTTTTAGAAACCCATGCTCAAAAAGATAAGTGGCATGCCACTCTGATTACAAGTAATTTAAAGTAAATCTAGAGCTAAAACACAGGCCTCCGGACTCATTCCTTTCCACCATGCTACTGGTGATGCTTTCTGCTTTTATGATGGGTGCAGACATGGTGTAGGTGGAGGACTTGGTTTTTATATTGACTCTTAAATTACAAGTCTTTGGAGAAATATCTTGTAAAATAAAGCTTCGAGTAATTTAGCAATGTGGGTAAACCCAGTTCATATAATAAGCCATCATTATGAAAGTTAGCTTGAGTTTTCTGTAGATTGCCACACCCTTGGGGCAGAGTTGCCCTGTAACTGATGAATAATTTCAGAATAATTATACTGCTGTCAGGACATTATCTAATTTTGAGTGGTAATAAAACTTTGTATTGTAATTTTAAAGATGGCGAATCATATATTTTTGCTAATTAATTTCCCTCTGCCTCCTTATTTCTTTAAAATTAAATTCTATATTACATTAAATATTAAATCTTGAAGACTAACTTTTTAAAAAGAATATGTTTTTATTGATTTCAGAGAGAGGAAGGGAAAGGGAGAGAGAAATAGAAACATCAATGATGAGAAAGAATCATTGATCGGCTGCCTCGTGCACACCACCTACTGAAGATCGAGCCCACAACCAGGGCATATGCTCTGACCAGGAATCCAACAGCGATCTCCTGAGTCATAGGTTGACATTCAACCACTGAGCCACACTGGTTAGGCTTGAAGCCTAACTTTGATATGGTTTATATTCTAGGAAAATTTGCTTCTGGATTTTCTTGGAATTTTTCTATTTTATAGACATCTACACTGTTTTACTTCTTGATACTCCTTGTCTGTTTTGTATGAGGCACAAAGTCCATTGTGGAGGGCATCTTTTTGTTACTTCTAAAAGCATTTAAGACAATCTTCTTATACAATGAACACTTATAAATGTAGAACAAAGAAAAGAACAACAGTCTAGTAGAAAAAATAGGGACTTCATGTAGAAGGATGGTGTGTGGGCCCTTAAGCATCAGAGACTGAGAGGTGAAGAATACACATGCTGGCTCTGGACTGCGTGGCTCAGGGCCTCACTCTGCCACTTACTAGATTGAGCAAATTCTTAATATCTCTTTGCCTTGGTTTCCTTGTCTCTAAAGTAAGGATTAAATGAATTAATAAATGTAAACTATTTAGAACAATGCTTGGTGCAGAGTGCTCAGGAAATGTCATTTGTTATTATTGCTATAATTGTGATTATTTCTAAAAATGATGCCCTACTTCACTCATCATAAGAGGAATTCAAGTTTAAGCAAAACTGAGACATCATGTTAATACACTGTGTAGTAAGAGTGTGGGTAAACAGTTGCTGCCACATATTGATGGTTATCTTATATATTGGTACTACTTCAGTAGAGGACCATTTGAAATAGCTATTAAAAGCAAACTGGCTATTGCATTTTGAACTGGCAAGTACATTTTTAGGAGACTGTCTTAGGAATTTATGTATAAAAAGACATGTATATTCAATAATATGTGCAAAAAATAATTGCAGTATTGTTCATGTTAGCAAAGGCTGAAAGTGACTTAAATGTCTCAGTGGAAACAGGTAAATTGTTATCCTCTATAGTACCATCGAAAAGTGAGGTAACTCTACAGAATGATCTGTAAGATGTGCTGTTAATTAAGTAGGGTGGGAAAGCTTCCACACATACTTATATATAATGCTCATGTAAGTATACACTATCTTTGGAGTGAATTAAAACAGCTACTAACAGTGGTTGCCTTTGAAGAGAGGGTCTAGAAGGGGTGGATAGGGAGATTTACTTTCCTATACTGTTTTGTACTATTTGAAACAAAATTTTTTAACATATTTATATATTAGTTTTTACCATTTCCCACACCCTTTATCTGTTCCCACCAACATACACACATATGCAAGTGTGTGCGCACACACATACACACCCTTGGGTGCACAATTTTCAGAATATTCAAATGTCATTCCAGGAGTCCGGTTGTGCAATGACAGGTAATAGTGTTTAAAGCTTATTGACTATGTGGTGTGATACTTGGAGCATAACTGGAACCCGATCCTTGTCATCCAAATTGGTGCTGATGGAAAAAATCACTCTGGATGGTGGAAACTGAGGCCTCGCTTTATAGGTGCTGCTATCGGTGCTGGAGCCAGAGAAGGACCTTGGTCTTGGGCCTGCCTCTCTTGGCTGTATGTAGAGGTCTGAGAGCAGAGTGAGTAGGAAACTGTGGTTGAATTTATCAACTGTTTGGTTCTATTTCAGTTTCCAGAGGTAAGAGCCAAAATGGAAATTCACTTGGTATGATAGGGTTTTGTGTTCGTGCAGCCCCCTGGAATTTGTAGAATTACTTTTTAACCCTAGAAGAATTGGAGCCATGACCAGGATTCTTTGTGTAAAACTCCTTAAAAAGATCAACTTTAGTTTTATACATCTCTCTACTTTTTATTGGGATTGGGTATTTTTAAGCTAATTGCTATTTGTATAAAGGCTATAGTCATCACCTCTAGCACCAGATTTAGGGCAAATTGTCTTGTCTGTGTTCAAATAATGTTTCTCAATGTGAAATGAAATATGGTCTATATATAATGTAGGAAATGTGGTCATGTAAATTAGGATCAGAACATAATGCTTTATTTTATGGTTTCCTTCAGTAAATGTTAAACTAGTGTTTCTTAATATTTTTGCCACTCTAAACCATATGAGGGGTGTCCCATTCCCTTTATTAACAGTGGCTTGGTGTGGCAGTGATATTCCACATGGGGTGGGGTCTTTTAGTGCATTCTGGCAGAGGTAGTGGGTGAGAGAGGAGGTAGAGATAATGATTCTCATTTTCATAACACACACACACAAACACAATCACACAATCACCATGACACTCATCCTCCTGGAGAAAATATACCCGATGAGAAATCCTGGTTTCATCCAGTTTGCATGTCTTCCCTCCATTATTGCTGTCAGCTTGCATGTAAACATGTATGTAACAGATTAGCACTGACTTATATAAGTCAACTGGTTCTAGCAAGTTTCCCTCCCATCATAGGAAAAGGCCCAGGTCTGAAGGTGCAGGAAGGGTTACACACGTTGCTGGGGTAAACGAGCAGTCTGTTTAACCAAAGGTAGGCGGACAGTTTATTCTGGAATTAGCTTTTGTTTTATTTTATTAACAGTGTCTTTTAACAATTAGTTTAGTGGTTGTTTAATTTTTTTTCTTGGATTCCTTTTTGTTTGTTACAGCAGAGATGCCAGCATATTTATAGGAATTGCTTGAAGCCAGAGTCATGGTGGATGTAGGAAAGTGGCCAATCTTCACTCTGCTCTCACCTCAAGAAATTGCATCTATTCGGAAAGCCTGTGTCTTTGGCACCTCAGCCAATGAAGCACTGTACGTTACTGAAGATGATGAGGTAAGAAAGAATCTCTTAAAATCCAGAGTTTAATTTTAGGGCTTATTTTGAGATTGAGCTTTAAAGCATGCAGTTTGAAGATGGAGAAAGGTCAGGGATAACAGAACCTGAAATTCAAGAAGACTGTATCTTTGATATAATTTGCCTTTTCTTTACGTTTCTTGATTTAATACCACTCCACCCCTACTACTCTTTGGGTTTCATAGTATAGCCAATATCCTAAATATCAGCAGAGGTTGACTTTTTCTTAATAACTTTTTTAGTCTCTTCCCACCCACCGAGCTGTCAAACTAAACTTGAGTGTGTCTCATTTTCAGGGTGAAGAAGGGAGCCTTTGTGTAACTTTAGGCCAAACATCTCAAACAGAACTATTTGTTTTCCAGGTCTTTGTATTTGGACTGAACTATAGTAACTGTCTAGGAACTGGAGATAACCAGAGTACACTTACACCCAAAAAGCTAGAAGCCTTATGTGGAAAGAAGATTAAAAGCCTTAGTTATGGCAGTGGTCCACATGTTCTTCTCAGCACTGAAGGTAAAGAGGGAATAAGTCCAGCTTTTCAGTTTGTGGAAAATGGAGCAGTTAATTCTAAGCTAAAAGGAGGTAGGGCTGGATCAAATAATTGATTTCTCATGGTTTGTTTATTACTTTCTGAGTGGTAAAAATTAAACACTTCAGGCTAACTGGAACAGCCATCGGATGACTTGCAAATTAAGCAAACTTCTGAGGTTTTAGGCTACTTATATACAGTTGTGAAAGATTAGTTATAGCAAGGAAGTGGTCCTTGCAGCCTAATTTTTCAATGGATTTGTGGTAACAAGGCAACTTTAAGGTTTTACTTGGTACATTTTTGTAAATAAAGATAAAACTGGTTTTCCTTTCTTTGTGTAATTCCTGAACCTTGAATTCAATAAATCTTAGTTTATTCCCTGGCATTACTGTGGGTGCCTTATGGAAAAAATGTGAGATAGAGTCCTCTCCCTTTCTCTCTGCCTCTCCAAGATCACTAAAGAAGGAGACTGTTATTTATCTTTGGTCATTTATCTCTATTGTAGGCAACCAGAACTCTGAAAATCTGTTATTTATAATTTAAGTTCTTCCTTTTATATTTTAGGCACACTAGCGTGCGTTCTCTCTCCCCCCGCCCCCATCTCTCTCCCCGTCTCTCTCCCCATCTCTCCGTCGGTAGCAGAGGTCCTCAAGTTTTTGTTGGGTTATCCTATTGAGTGGCATTTGGGAGACAGTTTACTCCCTGCCTTTTTGTCTCCAGAGTAGGAGCTTCCTTGGATGTTGCCATAGGTCGTCTTGGTATTGAGCTTTTTAATTGCTTTTAACTTATATTGAGTCCACTCCAGCTTGTCTGTATCTTTCTCAAGCTGTGAGATCCAGATCTGAGCATGATTGTTTAGTAAGAGTATAATGTGTTGAGCATAATGAGGTGATTGTCTCACTTCCGTGTTATGTAATCTTGTCTTTCTAGAATTACACTGGCTCTTTCAAGCAGTTACAACTTTGCTGACTGGTTCAGCCTGTCATCCATTGTGACCTAATGATTTATTTTTTTCCGAATGCATATCAGTTTTAACTAGTGATTGATTTTCCACCGTAAATTCCTGAGGCAGTTATTTAGAGCAAATATACTAAAACATGTACATTCAAAGTTTTTGTTTTTTTTCCAAAGTGGTGACCTTAGGAAATTATAACTCTTCTTTTGAATTATTTTTAGCATCCAGATCATACAGTTTAAACTATTTTGAATGTTACAGTTGAGATGTAAATATCAGTAAACAGGCCTGGCTGGTGTGGCTCAGTGGTTGAGCATTGACCTAGGAGTAAGGAGGTCACGGGTTTGGTTCCCAGTCAGGCCATATACTGGGTTGCGGGCTCGATCCCCAGTGTCGGGCATGCAGGAGGCAGCCGGTCAACGACTTTCTGTCATCATTGATGTTTCTATCTCTCTCCCTGTCCCTTCCTCTCTGAAATCAATAAAAAAATTAAAAAATAAACAATAAACATAAATATAAATACCTGATTTTCTCATGGGCATGTTTTTATTTTGTTTTTAATTTCGTTTTGATCATTATAATACATTTTACACAGTATACAGTAAACATGCGTGTATTATGTATCTCTATGAATATATATATTTGTGTGTACTGTATGTTGACAATCATATAGTTTTAAAAGAATTTAACAAAAACAATAAAACAATTTAACACTTGAAATCCTCAAATAGCTTATGGCTTTTTGTAAAAAGCAGGATCTTTGTCCTATCCATCTTCACTCTTAAAAACTGCTCTTCAGAAGGAACCACTTTTAACTCTCAGATGTTTCTTCTGATATTTAACTCAAATTTTTAAAATAACATGCTTATACTGCTATTTCCAAATTTCTCATCTTAGATATTATCATTTGACATTTATAATGGCAGATAGAATT
>NW_006289082.1:1387389-1393404 GCF_000327345.1 Myotis davidii
GTGATATCATCAGCATTTTGGTGAAATCGGTGTTCAATGTTTACTTAGAACTCTATAAGCATTACTTATACCTGAGCCCACATCGTTTCTTATACAACTGTTTATTTTCCTGGGGTTCTTTTATACTTATCATTAACATATCCCAAAGCTCTTCTACAGAGCAGTCTTGCTTTACAGTACATCTGAGCATATCAGGTCATTTCTGGAGCCCTCTGTCCCCCTGCTGCAGCCTGGTCTGTCACTCTAGACCAGTGGTTCTCAACCTTCCTAATGCCACGACCCTTTAATACAGTTCCTCATGTTGTGGTGACCCCCAACCATAAAATTATTTTCGTTGCTACTTCATAACTGTAATTTTGCTACTGTTATAAATCGTAATGTAAATATCTGATATGCAGGATGTATTTTCATTGTTACAAACTGAACATAATTAAAGCATAGTGATTAATCACAAAAACAGTATGTAATTACATATGTGTTTTCCAATGGTCTTAGGTGACCCCTGTGAAAGAGTTGTTCGACCTCCAAAGGGGTCGCGGCCCACAGGTTGAGAATCACTGCTCTAGACCTTCTGCACAGCTGTTAGCCTAGAACTTCATTTCCCCACTATCCTTGGAAGTCCCCTCACCTTTGTCCTCTCTGAATCTCCTATTCTTTGTGTCCTATAATCCTCCTTGGATTATGCTCCCATTTGGATGAAACACGTTCTCTAGTAGTTTACCAAGGAAAGGGTGTGAGAGAAATCTTTGAGACCCTGTCTTAAAAGATCTTTATTTTATGCTTGCAATTGAGCAATGGTTTTGGCGGATCTTAGAATTCCTAATTGGAAATCACGTTTTACAGAATTTAAAAATTTTTATCTTTATTGTTGAAAGTATTACAAATGTCCCCTTTTTCTCCCCTCTAACCCTTTCTAGCCCACATCTGCCCCTCCACCCCAGGCCTTCACCACACTATTGTCTGTGTCCATGAGTTATGCATATATGCATATAAATTCTTTGGTTAATCTCCTCCCACACACCATACACCCCCGCCTTCCTCCTGAGATTCAACAGTTTGTTCTATGTTTCTGTGCCTCTAAATCTATTTTGTTCCTCAGTTTATTTTCTTTAGATTCCACATATGAGTGAGATCATGTGATACTTGTTTTCCTCTGACCGGCTTATTTTGCTTAGCATAATGCTCTCCAGGTCCCTCCATGCTGTCTCAAAGGATAAGAGATCCTTTTTTACTGCTGCATAGTACTCCATGATATAAATGTGCCACAGCTTTTTTTATTTTTTATTTTTTATCTACTCATCTGATGGGCACTTGGACTGATGAAAATTGTACTGCTAGGGACATACAGGTGAATGCATTCTTCCTGATTGGTGTTTTGGGTTTCTTAGGATATATTCCTATAAGTAGGATCACAATTAATATTTGACAAAGAAGGCAAGAGCATACAATGGAGTAAAGATAGTCTCTTCAATAGTGTTGAGAAAATTGGACAGGTATATGCAAGAAAATGAAACTAGACCACCAACTTACATCATACACAAGAATAAACTCAAAATGGATAAAAAACTTAAGTGTAAGTTATGAAACCATAAAATCCTAGAAGAAATCATAGGCAGCAAAATCTCTACATATCTCAGAGCAATATGTTTGCTGATATATCTCCTAGGGCAAGGGAAACAAAAGAGAAAATAAACAAATGGGACTACATCAAAGTAAAAAGCTTCTGCACAGCAAAAGAAGCCATCAATAAAACGAAAAGGATACCCTCTGTACAGGAGAACATATTTGCCAATGATACATCTGATGAGGGGTTATTATCCAAAATATATAAGGAACTCATACAATTTAACAAAAGGAAGGTAATCCAATTTAAATATGAGCAAAGGACCTAAATAGACACTTCTCTAAAGTAGACATACAGAAGGCCAAGAGACATATGAAATAATGCTCAAAGTCACTGATCATCAGAGAGATGCAAATTAAAATGACAATGAGGTATCACCTTACGCCTGCTGGAATGGCTACCATCAACAAATTAACAAATGAGAAGTGCTGGAGAGGATATGAAGAAAAGGGAACCCTAGTACATTGCTAGTGGACATGCAGACTGGTGCAGCCATTATGGAAAACAGTATGGCGTTTCCTCAAAAGATTAAATATGGAACTGCCATTTGTTTGCCCAGAATTTTGAAGTCATTTTACCTTTCAAGTTTCAAGGGTTTCTCTTGAGAATCTGATGCCATTCTGACTTTTGCTATTTTGCTAAGACTTTTTTTCCTCTTTGGAAGCTGTAAGGATCTTTTCTTTATTTCAAGTGTTCTGAAATAACCATTGTTATATATTCTGGTGGGGGTAGTTTTTAATTAATTGCATTGATTATTCTACTGGTCCTTCAATCTAGAAATTCTTTCATTTCTAGAAAATTTCTTGTAATATTTCATGGACAATTTCCCTTTGTTTTCTCTGTTCTTTTCTTTCTGGAATTTTTCTTAGAAAGATGTTAGAGATTTAGATCTTTCAGGGAAATTTCTTCAACTTACCTTACAAATTTTAACATTGTCAAATTTTAATATTTCTGCTATTACATTTCCAGGTCCTCTTTCTTGTTCTCTAAATGTTCTTTTCCAGAGCTTCCTGTTCTTGTTTTATGAATTCAGTGTCTTTTCCTTGAGACTGTACTAACTATATATTATTTTAATATTATTTTCTATTCTCTGCATTGTTTTTAGTATTATTATTATTATTATTACCTCCCTAGTTTCTTGTTTTTCTTTGTTTGTTTTAGTCTCTGACTTTTAAAAAATGTTTAGTTAATTTATTTTAAAAAATGTTTTTATTGATTTCAGAGAGAGAAAGGAAGAGGGAGAGATAGAAACATCAGTGATGAGAATTATTGATCAGCTGCCTCCTGCATGCCCCACACTGGGGATTGAGCCAACAAACTGGGCATGTGTCCTGACCAGAATCGAACTGTGACCTCCTGGTTATAGGTCAACACTCAACCACTTAGCCACACTGGCTGGGCTGGTCTCTGACTTTTAAGTTGGAGGCTTTCTTGAAAAGTTTAATGATCTGCCCTGTCCAGATGGTTCAGTTGGTTGGAGCATCTCACCTACACCAAAAGGTTGCGGATTCAGTTCCCAGTCAGGGCACATTCCTAGGTTGTGGTTCCATCCCTGGTCTGGGCACCTCCAGGAAGTAATCAATCGATGCTGCCTTCAGAGCCCCTCTAGATTATTTTTCCAGCGCCCTCATTCTTATTTTCTTTGTTGTGTTATGTGGGGAAGGGAAGGTAGCAGGTTTGGGCAAAGGGTAAAGTTGGGCTGAAGTGCCATTACTATAAGAAATTCACATTAAGTAAAATACTATAAGTGTCTTGTCTTTTTCCAGGGTTGAGGAGGGGTAGTTGCCTGACCCCATAGGAAGAGGAGGAGATTTAGGGACTAACTGCTGTGGTTTTCAGTTGACCCTGCCCTTGTATCTCTTGTGGTCCTTGGGCCTTTGTGAGATTTGGTGCTGGAATTGGCTGCTCCTTTTGCTGCAATAGGTGTCACCTGCTCTGATCTGCTTTGCTTCTTATTACATCCATCTGCTTTCCAGTTCCCAAAATTTTGTTGACATGTCTCCTGTTGTATTTTCTTCTTTGTTGTTCTTTTCCTTGAGTGTTTATACCTTCCCCTGACCCCTTACTGTCCTTTCAGTAGGATTTGGGGAGTGAATGAAGATAAAAGCTTGTTTTCAGTTTTTATTCGCCTATGTGGTATTTCTGAAGATCATTTTAGGAATATTTCAAATAATGATATGTTATTAAATTGAACATATAGCCCCACCTGGTGACAGTTCTGAAGATAAGTATTCATTTAGTATCATTACTTCACATACAACCTAGGGCTTATGGATTTCTCTTTGTCTTCTGAAACAATATTAAATTAGGTTACTTATAAAATTACTAGAGGCCTGGTGTATGAAATTCATGCATTCAGGGGTGTGGGTGTCCCTGAACACGGCCTGTGCCCTTTCGCAGTCCAGGAGCCCTCAGGGGATGTCCAACTGATGGCTTAGGCCAGGGGTGGGTAAACTTTTTGACTTGAGGGCCACAGTGGGTTCTTAAACTGGACCGGAGGCCTGGAACAAAAGCATGGATGGAGTGTTTGTGTGAACTAATATAAATTCAAAGTAAACATCATTACATAAAAGGGTTCGGTCTTTTTTTTTTTTTTTTTTTTAGTTTTTTTCATTTCAAACGGGCCGTAGTTTGCCCACGGCTGCTCTAGATTCTAGAGTCTAAAACCTCTTCTAGATTTTTTTCACACTTGGCTAGCACCTGGCTTGAGTGGCTCTCCTGATTGTAAGACCCAGTCTCTCATCTCTAAGGAGTCCTAGCCCCTGACCATGTTGTACTCTGGCCATGACTGCTGCACATTTCTGTTTACTGTCACTATGGGGCAGGTGTACACCAAAGGACTGCCATGTGTGACCTGGGTGCCAAGCCAGCTTGTCAACGCTGTCTCAGCCAGCAGCTCTTGGATGCTGCAGTTTATGACAGGACCAGTGAGCCCTGCTGCACCGCTTTTGCTATGAAGTGAGTCTGATCAGATGTCTTGTGGGATCCTATATCAGTGGATTACTCTGTAAGCCCTCATATAGTGGTGCTGGCTGGGGCCCTGTGTGCAGGAAACCCATATCTGGGTTAGGTGTTGATTCCTGTCAATGTGAATGGCTGCTCTTTCCAAGATGGAATAGGTCCATTGGAGTCATCTTGCTACCAAATAACTAGTTGGTCTCCTGAGGGGTGGTGCTGTATCAGGAGCTCTGCAGTGGTTCTGTTACTGGCATAGTGGGCATTCAGCAATGGTAGTGGGTAGGTTGGTCTTGGTTAGTGGAGTCTGATCTTCCATTATTTGCATTTTTCGCCTTATGAGTGAGGTTGAGCATCTTTTCATACAGTTAAGACCCATTTACATTTCTTTCATTGTGAACCATCAATGAAGTATATACATGTATACTACAGTATACTAGAGGCCCAGTGCACGAAATTCATGCACTTGAAGGGGAGGATCCCTCAGCCCGGCCTGTGCCCTCTTGCAGTCTGGTAGCCCTCAGGAGATATACGACTGATGGCAGTTGGACATCCTTAGCCCTGCCACAGAGGCAGGAGAGGCTCCCGCCACCGCTGCTGCTCTCACCAGCCATCAGCCTGGCTTCTGGCTGAGCGGTGCTCCCCCTGTGGGAGTGCATTGACCGCCAGAGGGCAGCTCCTGCATTGAGCATCTGTCCCTGGTGGTCAGTGTGCATCATAGCAACTGGTTGTTCCATCATCTGGCTAACACTGGCTCTTTGACATCCCCTGAGTGGTCTGGGATGGTGAGAGGGCACAGGACAGGCTGAGGGACCTCCCCTGGTGCACGATTGGGGCCAGGGAGGGATGCGGGAGGTTAGCCAGCCGGGGAGGGACTGCAGGAGGGCTCCAGAGTATGTCTAGCTCATATCGCTGAGTCCTGATTGGCTGGACCCTAGCAGCAAGCTAAGCTGCTGGTCAGAGTGTCTGCCCCCTGGTCGTCAGTGCACATCATAGCAACTGGTTGACTGGTCGACTGCCCACTGGTGGTCACTACACGTCATAGTGAGCAGTTGAGAGGCCTTAGCATATCATTAGCATATTACGCTTGGATTGGTTGAACAGCCCACTGGACGACCGGACACTTAGCATGTTAGGCTTTTATTATATAAGATTTTTCACATTAGATTTGAGGAATCTACAAGGATGCATATATCATATACATAGAAAAAATATGATAATGCCAGAAAAAGAAACTATTAAGTTGATGTACACTCAAGATTATAGCAGTCAAAACAGTATAGTATTTTGCCGAAACCGGTTTGGCTCAGTGGATAGAGCGTCGGCCTACGGACTGAAAGGTCCCAGGTTCGATTCCGGTCAAGGGAATGTACCTGGGTTGCAGGCACATCCCCAGTAGGAGATGTGCAGGCGGCAGATGATCCATGTTTCTCCAT
>NW_006289082.1:1393842-1400680 GCF_000327345.1 Myotis davidii
CTATCCCGGTGCCAGGAGGCATATTACCCTTTTACTATATAGGATAGGGCCTGGTGCATGGGTGGGCCCGGCTGGTTTGCCCTGAAGGGTGTCCTGGATCAGGGTGGGGGTCCCCACTGGGGTGCCTGACCAGCCTGTGTTTTCCCTTTTGCTTGATACCTGACACAGAAACTATTGAGATGATTCAAAATGTGTAGAAGGTCAAATTTTTTCATATATAAACTGACTTCTGACCACAAAGCTGATCTTCTTTCTATGTTAGTCCTTTCTTTAACGATTTTGCATCTGTCTATCCTATTTTTTCTATTTCCCTCACTCCTCATCAGTGGTTACTTTGTAGGGAGAAGGGCAATGTGAAAAAATTAAGGTAGGTGAATGAGTTGTGCAAAATCTGGGGGAAAAGTAGAGGGATGCTATTTCTTCTTGGAGCTGATTCTTTGTGTGTGGCCATCTTCTATAGATGGAGTTGTTTACGCCTGGGGCCACAATGGATATAGCCAGCTTGGGAATGGGACAACCAACCAAGGCATTGCTCCCATCCAAGTCTGTACCAATCTCTTGATCAAACAAGTGGTTGAAGTAGCTTGTGGCTCCCATCATTCAGTGGCTTTGGCAGCTGATGGAGAGGTAAGTACCTTGCTTTTATTCTTTATTTTCTAAATTGTGCTAAAATACACAGAATATAAAATTTGATATCTTAACCATTTTAAGTGTACAGTGCAGTGCCATTAACTACACTTACATTGTTGTGTAACCATCACCACCGTTCATCCACAGAACTCATTTTATCTTGCAAAACTGAAATTTTATACCTGTTAATCATTAACTCTCCATTTCCTCTTTCCTGAGCCCTTGGCGATCACTTTCTGTATCTATGAATTTAACTACACTAGGTGCCTCCTATGAATGGAATCTACAGTATTTTTCCTTTTACGACTACCTTATTTAACATAGCAAAATGTCCTCAAGATTTATCCAGGTGGTAGCATGTGTCAGAATCTCCTTCCTTTTTAAGGCTAAATAATATTCCATTATATTTATATGCCACATTTTGTTTATTTGTTTATCTGTTGCTGGACATTTGGGTTGTTTCTACCTTTTAACTATTGTGAAAGTGCCAAAAATATAACGACCACATTGTATTTGATATAGTGTGAACATAGTAGCTCTGTGTGTGTAGCTAAACACAATGTAGGAACATACTCTTTTTCTAACACATCCTGTATTATGTGATCAGGAACACTCTTTGATGATGGTAGATTTCAGTCTTAAAGCAGTTGCGTCTCATGCTGTTTACTAATACTACAAATTAGAGGTGTATGACAGTGTTCTGTACTTTTTTTTTAAATTACCCCATCCCTTAAGGTGTATTTTTTTTCCTGTAAATGTAATGATGTCAGAAAATAACTTTACCAACATTCCAGTAGGAGCTGTACTATTTACCCCATAAGTTCCATGTTTATCTTAAAGGTTACTTATCCTGTTGACTCTACTTTCTAATCTCATATCATTTTGTTCCTCTCCGTCTCCATAATCTTAGGTCAGGCCTTGTTACTCTGATGTTTTATTCCACAGCTTTTTCATTGGTCTACCTGTCTAGTATTATTTCTCCACCTCCTGTGATTTCTAAAACACAAAGCAGGTCATATTGTTCCCTGTTTAAAGTACTTCAATTGTGTTACAGTGATTTTACTACATAGGATGGGTTATGCATGGAGAAATCAAAGAAGCTCAGGGAAATCAAGGTTTCATAGCTGGGATGGGGTGGAGCCAGGCTAGCATATAGGCATTATGCCCCAGAATCCACTGTTTCCTAGTCTGCTTCTTGGTTAGAACTACAATCCCCATCTCTGTATATAAAAGACTAAGCAACTGAATGACCATTTGACTGGTCACTATGATGCACACTGACCACTAAGGGGCAGACACTCAATGCAGGAGCTGCCCCCAGGTGGTCAGTGCATTCCCACAGCAGGAGTGCCGCTCAGCTGGCTGAGGGGCACCAGACGCCGGGCTCATGGGCTCACAGATGGTGAGTGCAGCTGCGGCAGCACGAGCCTCTCCTGCCTCCTCAGCAGCATGCTACCGAGTGGCGGTGGTGGCAGGCACCAGCAGGGCCGGGATGAGCGGGAGTGATACAGTGCCCGGTCTCCTCCCCAGCTGCCTGCTGCTTCGTGCACTACTACATTCCTCAGGGGATGTCGGACTGCCAGTTTTGGCCTGATCCCCACAGGTCAGGCCGAAACTGGCAGTCTGACATCCCCCAAGGGGTCCCGGATTGTGAGAGGGCACAGGCCAGACTGAGGACCCCACCTGTGCACAAATATGTGCACCAGGCCTCTAGTTTTTAAAATAAAAGACAGTTGCATTGCAAGGGAACTAGGATATTTGAGAAGTTCCAGAAGAATGATTGTTGAAATTGGAACTTACTAATTTGTACAGTTTAGATTCCTGGTAATTTTTACCTTAAGCATATGTTACTTTGGATAATTGTGCTAAATATTTGCATTATTATACTAGACTAGTAGCACATCATGCAATATTGTGCGCAGTAGGCCGCCCGCCACTTCCACGAGAGCCCGTGGGAGCCTGGGAGCCGCAGCGCGCCTCCAGGAGCCATGTTGCTTCTATGGAGCCCTGCGGCTTCCGCGGGAGGCGGAAGTGAGCTGCTGGCGTCCATGGGAGCCAGGAGGGAGCTGTGTCCCTTCTGTGGACACCGGCCCCCCTGTCCCTGTCTGTCCACTCCAGGCTCCAGCTCTGGGAGGCTGGCCTGAGCTGGGGGGGCACCTTGCCAGTCTCCCTATCTCTGTCTCTGTCTCTGCTCCAGACCTCACCTGCCCGAACAACCTCCTCCTGTTCGGTGGTGACCTGTTATGGCGTCCTGGCCTAATTTGCATATTTCCTCTTTTTTTAATATGTATATGTATATTTTTCTGTGAATCTACTTTCAGGAAGTGTTCCTTAGTGTAGAAGTTTATTTTCTCTACTGCCAAAATTCCCCTTCCCCTAATTCTCCTCTCTGATCACACTCCTGTTTGATAGAATGTTTTGGTAATTAACCTGAAGTGATGTTTTGGTTATTTTTCATCTTTGTTACTAGATTTTAACTAGCTTAGAGATCTGTTTATGTCTCTCTCTTTATTAGAAAGATGGTTTCAGGTTATGGCAGATCACAGGCCAAAATTAATAAGCAGGATGCAGAGGAACTATTTGCAAGAACAGACTAACAGCTTGGTGTCATTTCTGTAGAGATAAATGTCTCCGCAGTGCTTCCAATCATTTCTATGTTATGTTGTGGAACTATGATTGATAATTATAATAATGATGGTCCTGGGTCATTGGGAAAGGTTATGAATGTCCAGTATTGGACAGGGAAAAAGCATAGTATGGTTTTGAAAGTTTCCTTAAAAAAATGTTATGACCAAAGAGTTAAGCAGGTTTTCTTCATGTTACGATACTTATGTAGCATATACTTCATTTTTAATTGATGCCAGATTAAAAAACATATGACTGCCATAATTATAGAGGCAATGCAGTGTAGTGGTGAAGAGCACAGCTGGACTGTGTTGGGTTCAACTTCCACTTCTACTACTTGCTAACTCTGGAACCTTGAGCAAATCACTTAACCTCTCTGCATTTCCATTTCCATTTCCATGTGTAAAATGGGGATGGTAATAGTGTCTACCCCTGGGTCACAGTACAGGTTACTGTGATGACTGAATAGGTTAATGCAGTAAAGCACTCAGCCATTTAGCACATTGTAAGTACTTTGTTAAGTGGGTTTATTTATGATTGTAGAATTTTCACCCTTACCATTATCTCCGCCCCCCACCCCCCCTTCTTTTGTGTAGGTATTTGCTTGGGGCTATAACAACTGTGGCCAGGTGGGATCAGGATCTACAGCAAATCAACCAACTCCTCGAAAAGTTACAAATTGTTTACATATTAAGAGGGTAGTAGGCATTGCCTGTGGTCAGACCTCATCCATGGCTGTTCTTGACACTGGTGAGGTGAGCTATCTTTGCATTCCCCTTTTTCCTCCCCCCTCTTCTTATAATGAAATGTCTTTTTTCATAAGGTGCGTGTATTAGATTGTGGAGGCAAGAGTCCTTTGTTTTGATAACCCCATTGATAGCTAATTGGTTACTGACTGAGGAGTAACCAGAAAATGTTTGCTCCTCAGTGTGAATTTTGTTTCTAATTGATTTTAGAGAGAGGAAGGGAGAAGGGAGGGAGAGGGAAGGCAGGAGGGAGGGAGAGAGAGAGGGAGAGGGAGAGGGAGGGAGGGAGGGAGAGGGAGAAATATTGATTGGTTATCTTTCACACTCACCCCAACCAGGGATCAAACCCACAACCCGAGTATATGCCCTGACCAGGAATCGAACCCACCACCTTTTGGTGTACAGGACTATGCTCCAGTCAACTGAGTCATACTGGCCAGGGCTTTAGTGTGAATTTTTTAATTTATCTGCAAGTAAAGATTCTAATGTGTCTAAGTTTTATTTTTGTGGAAGATCCAAGTAGCTTAATGTTTATAGATATCTGTTTGTGATTTAATCAGCCAATTAAAATTTTATATACCTCATTCTTCCAATGAAAAAATCAACTGTGCACTTTTTGAAGTTCGCTGGTGATGTTTATAGGCAGTTGATGACTCCAGTGGGCATGTTGTCTCTGTAGAAGTACCTGCCTATATCTGGAATGTTCGTTCACAGGAAGAAGCAACTTGCAAAAGCAGAATCTTTTTTGTCATGATTGCCGTTGGCTACTTTTAAAAACCCACCTTTTAGTGACCCTCTCTCTCATGGTCACCTTCGAATGAATGGTTATTTTTAAGAAATTATTTTGTTTGCAACTTCTACTTAAATGGACCTGTCACCATGTCTGCATGACTTAGTACACAAAAATTACCCAAAAATACATCTTTGGGCGCACACATGTGGAATCGTGCCTTGGGTGATAGAGTGCTCCCCTGTGTTCATTTATTTTTGGAATCAACCCTGATATCCTGGATGACTTAGAATTCCTTGGGATAGTCATATGACATCTTCCATTCAAGAAGGAAGTATTCTTCACTTCCTTTTTAAAAATAAATTTAATTTTAAGAAGATTATTATGTGGTTATTTTAACAAAGGAAAACAAATGAAATGAAACATATAAAGTAAAATGTGAATACCTTTTCTCCAATCTTGTTAATCGTTTGATGTATATCCTTTCGGACTTTCTTCTATAAATAATTATATATGGATAAATATAATTACCTTTTTAAAGAACGGGATTATTATGCCTACTGCTTTGCTCTATTATTCTGTAAATTCCCTATTTAACAACATGTGTTATACCTGAATCTATTCTCAGACCATCTGTAGCTGCTTTTTATACACTAACAAGAGGCCTAGTGCACAAATTCGTGCATGGGTGGGATCTGGCTGGCTCTCCCTAATTGGGGCTGATCAGCAGGCTGGCTTGGGGGAGGGGCCACGGGCAGTTGGCTGGGTGGGACCCCCTAGCCCCCCATCAGGGTTGGGGGGGCCAATCAGGGGCGGGGCTGGCCAGGGGGTGGGGCCTGGAGAAGACCCACTGAGCTGGAGCTGAGCATGGGCCCCAGGGTTCCCAGGGAGGACAGCCTCAGCAAGGAAACGGAAACCCCCCAGAAGGCTCTGCAAACAGGGCTCGAGTTCCCTTTGGCCAGGTGGACTCAGAGCTGGTGTCTCTGTGTGTACCTTAGACATAGCCGGCACTTGCCTTGGTCTGTTGGTCAAATACATTGCATCGAAAAACTTGATTCCCTTCTTCTCTTTGGGCCCTTACAACAAATACAATCACCCAGAATTTAGGCCTAAGATGCCTGGGTAGCAATCTCCACAGAACAGAACACACTGTTTTAGAGTCTTAATTCTCCTCTAAAATGTGCCCAGCTGCCCCTCTTTAGCTGGGATAGACTGAACTAAGGAACCAAAGACCGAGTTTCCTTTGAGGTGTGATCCACCGGGAGCTGGCTGGTGGCAAGGCCCCCCATAGGCGGCTGCCTTTCCCCCAAGCTCGGTGTGCTCTGAGCCAGTCTGTTTCTGGTAGTGCTGGGTCCTGGGCTCTTGGTTGGGTGGCAGTCCACAGGGTTTCTCTCCACCACCTTCCTGGCCTCCCAAGCAGTACCCTCTGGCCCAGTGTGCCAGGTGGCTGTCACTAGAGCCGGGACATGGAGAACAGGTGGCTAGGCTGCACCCCCTCACCCCGCTTCTGTCTTGCTCGTGTGGATTGAGCCAAAGCCCACTGCCCGAGACTGGCACCATGTGGGGAGGGTCGCAGCAAGGAGAGGGGTGCCCTGACCTGCCAGCCTTGATGACGATCATCTCGGGGCCCAGCTGACTGAATTCATCCCACAGAACCTCATCTCACGCTGGCCACCTTCGTGCTCTCCTTTACTGGCACGTTGGCGGCGGCCATGCATCTGGCCCTGGGGCCCTCAGGCTCAGCAGCAGCAGTGGTGGTGGTGGCCCCTGCAGCCAGCGTGTCATAGCAACCGGTCGTTCCGGTTGTTCCGCTGTAATGGCCACTGGGCTTTTATTATATAGTCTAGAGGCCCAGTGCATGAATTCGTGCACAGGTGGGGTCCAGCTGGCCGGGCCCCAATCAGGGCAGATCGGGGCTGGGCCTGTTGGGAGGAGGAGATGGTGGGAGATTGGCTGGCCAGCCTGCCCCAATTGGGGCTCGATTAGGGCCAGGCTGGCTGCGGGGAGGGGCCGCAGGCGATTGGCTGGTGGGACCCGCCCCCGATTGGGGTTGGGGGGGTTATTGGGGGTGGGGCCAGCTGTGGGGAAGGACTGTGGATGGTGGGCT
>NW_006289082.1:1400706-1405854 GCF_000327345.1 Myotis davidii
GAAGTGACTTGGGGAGGGGCCATGGTTGGGTGGCCGGCTGGCTCTGCCCCTGATCGGGGTGGGGGGCCGATCTGGGTTGGAGCTGGGTTGGGGGAGAGGCTGTAGACTGATCAGGGTTGTGGGGGCCCATAGGGGATGGAGCCGGCTCAGAGGAGGAGCTGCGGGAGGTTGGCCAGCTGATCGGGCCGGTTTGCTGGCCACAGTGGGCATTATAGTGACTGGTCATCCCGTTACAGCATTACGTTTCTGGTTTTTTATATATATAGATGGCTGCTTAGTGTTCCTTGTATGGCTGACCAGAGCTCTACTGATAGACATTTCAATTGTTTCTAATATTTTGTTGCTACAAACAATGTTGCACTGACTTTCTGTGTAACTCTGTGTGTGTATCTTTGTACACTTAGGCAAGGATTTCTATAGAATAAGTTCTCAGAAATAAGATTTCTGGGTCAGTGAGTATGCCATTAAAATTTTTGATGTCTATTGCCATGTTTATCTCCAGAAAGTTCAAACCTGTTGCACTTCTGATATTGAAAGTGCTTTTTAACCATATGTTGCTAGTACCCAAAAGTCCATGTTCCCTTGTTCCCCTCTGTCACATCGCCCTGAAAAGCCCTAGCTGCCCTGGTTGGTGTGGTGTGGCTCAGTTGGTTAGTTATTTTCCCATACACCGAAAGTTTGCAGGTTCGATTCCTGGTCAGGGCATATGCCTAGTTTGTGGGTTTGATTCCCGGTCAGGGTGCCTACGGGGAGGCAACCAGTCAATGCTTCTCCCTCACACTGATGTTTTTCCCTTTCCCTCTCTCTAATATCAGTAAGCATGTCCTCGGGTGAAGACTGGGCGGGGGGGGGGGGGGCAGCCTCAGCCAATTCTTATTTGCCCTGCATTGCAATGGGGCGTGGTACCACTACACATCTTGGGTTTCTAGTTTGATCTAGACTCCTATTGTTCCTGGTCAATAGTTTTTCCTATGTCCCACGCTGGCTATTCTAAACTTCTGACAGTCCTGTCACACCTCTGCCCAACCCTGCTACTTTCAGCTGATGACTCCCCTTTCACTCCACATCTCTGTCACCACATTCTGTCACATCCCCCTCTTTAACTTAGTTCCTATCCATTCCCTCTCTCTTTATCCCTCTGCCACTTTGGTTTGGAATGCCATCAGAGCTCATCTGTTTGCTAAAGAGAGACCAATTTATCTACTGACTAGAGTCCTGGTACATCAGTTTATGCATGGATGGGGTCCGGCCAGCCCGCCCTGATTGGGGCCGATTGGGCCAGGCCAGCCAGGGGGAAGGTACACGGGAGGTTGGCTGGCCGGCCCTGCCCCCGACTGGGGTGGGAAGAGTGGTTGGGGGCGGGGCTGGCCAGGAGGAGGGGCTGCAGTCAGTTGGCAGGGGCCAGCCCCGCCCCCTGGTCAAACTCTGGTTGAACTCCTGGTTGAGGGGACAATTTGCATATTACCCTTTTATTATATAGGATTATTATATAGGATTGGTCTTCCTGCCTCTTCCTTCCTTCTAACACACTCCAGTTCCCCTTTATGCTGCAGCCAGCATGATCTTTCCAAAATGAAAATTTAAGCGTATTAATTTCTGTTTTTTAAATATTTCAGTGAAAGACCCATAGAAGCATTCCACTTTCCCTGGTATGTTTTTTAACACTTTATCCCCTTGGCCCTTACCTTTCTTTCTAGTCTTTTCTCCTTCTACTATCCCATGTATGTCCAGTCAGGCCCACCTACTTGTCTTCTGAACCTGCCTCCAACACATTCTGTGTCCTCCACCTGGAGTGCCTTCCCCCTCATCCATCATTCAGCCCTGCCCAAATCTCCCCTTTCTCAAAAATCTTTCCTTCACTTTCTTTCTGTAGCCAAATCCTTTCTCCTCTCTGCTCCTATAGTGCCTAGATTATATCTCTGTTATAGCAATTGCCACTTGGCTACAGAAAATTTGCATAGTTCATCCCCCCTGTTAAACTGTGATTAAAGATGCATTCCTAGTACCTTTCACAAAGTCCTGACAGGTAGGTGCTTAATAATTGTTAACGAACCTCAATTTCCTCACGTGTAAAACAAAGATTAATGACTTGCCCAAGATGATCCAGCTAGTAAGTTATGGGGTAGGAACTGATGCAAAATTCTGTTCATTCCCCACCCCTAAAACATCTGTTTGGAGATCAGTGTAGGATCACACAGAGCAGAGTATGGATGTTGGAAGTGAAAAAAGTGTAACTGATTTGTTTATCTGTTCCCTCTTATTAGCACTTTTAAAAGCCCATTCTCTCCCTTTTTCTCTCCAAGGTGTATGGCTGGGGTTACAATGGCAACGGTCAGCTGGGCTTGGGAAACAATGTCAATCAGCTGACCCCTGTGCGAGTGGCAGCTTTGCACAGCGTGTGCGTGAACCAGGTATGTGTGGTAGACTCTTGGCTGCTGGTCTCCATCTAGCTTCCCTGCTCTTACTTGGAGGAATATTGGAAATTTACTCGTCAATAAATATTTTAGGATAATACTCTGTCCCTGAGTCTTTCACGTCTAATATTATATCTTCCCTAAATTCTGATGATGAAAAGGAACCCCATGGTGGTAGCACATCAGTACTGACGAGTAAAAATAAAGATTGGAAAAATTCAGTAGTCTCAGGTTTAGGCTTTCCTAATGTTGTTTTAATGTTTCAGAGAATGTTACTCCACACCTGATGATGAATTGGCATTCTGTAGAAGCTGGCTGTAATCTTTAAGTAGATGTTTTCCCTGTCCTTCCTGTTTTCCTGTTTATGGTAATCATTTAAATTTACTTGCAGATTGTCTGCGGCTATGCACACACTCTAGCACTAACAGATGAGGGCTTGCTCTATGCCTGGGGAGCTAACACGTATGGGCAGCTTGGAACGGGCAATAAAAATAACTTGCTAAGCCCAACACACATCATGGTGGAGAAAGAAAGGTAACTTGGCTGTAGTATGTCTTGGGGTTGTGTGTGCATTGTGGACTTAGGACTGTGTGTGCTGGAGCTGTGGTGTTTGGCTTTGTAACTCTTGTTTATTAACATTCTAATTTTGAACAAAGAGTTGTAGTACCAACCAGAATGAGCATAAAGTTGATATGTTTCTTATAAACTTTCTAAAATAACCTCCTGATTGACAGGCATTAATACATCCTGGTATACAGACTTCTTGTTGCCCATTTAGTAAGGAAGTAAAATAATGTCTGTCACCATGTTGAAATACAAACTTTTCTGTTGAGCCAACTAAAACAACATCTAAATAAATAAAATCTGCCCTTGAAAGGTCATTATCTGTTTAAATATTGATTTGATGTAATGTATGTTACTGGAATAGATGCTTAGTGTTTATTCAGCCAAATTGTGAGGTTTTACTTGCTAAGTTTTAGAATGTCGACTTCTGATTCTGGGTCCCTGCCTAAGAAGCTGTCTGAGAAATGGAGTAACTTTGGCTTGATGTCCATTTGGCTTTGGGTGTTCAGAGCTCATGACCCCTAGATCAGTGCTTATCAGCCTAATGAGTGTTGTGAGCTCTGTTAGGGATGAGAGAAAAAGTTGTATTTGAAAGGAAATTACCATTTCGAAGACAGTATTTTTTTTTTTTTGCTACAGTTTAAGCTGCTATAACCGTCAGCACATTTTGTCAGAGTCCACTTTACTCATTTACTTTGGTTTTGTTAGGTCTGATCAAATAATTGAATCAATACCCTCTCCCCTGGGAACTGACTTTTAGGCCACTTCACAGTGGACATTGGTAAGGGATTATACATTTATTAGGTCATCTGGATACCAGATGGGCTGAGTCCCGAAATGGCGCCAGCTCATCTGGTACCCAGATGACCTAATCTATATATATAAAAGCCTAAGCGATCCTTACGACCGAATGACCAGAACAACTGGTCCACCAGTTGCTATGATGCACACTGACCATCGGGGTCAGATGCTCAACCCAGGAGCGGCCCCCTGGTGATCAGTGCACTCCCACGGCCAACTTCCTGCAATCCCTCCTGTGGCCCCTTCCCCACCCTGGCTGGCCAACCTCCTGTGGCCTCTCTCCCTCGGCCAGCCAACCTCCCCCAACCCCTCCCCCCAATGGCCAACCTCCCGGGGTCCCTTCCCCCGCCAGCGGGCCCCCCGATAGGCCTCAATCGCTGGACAGGCCAAGGGACCCCACCCGTGCATGAATTCGTGCACCGGGCCTCTAGTAAATTTATAATCCCTTACCACTTTGGCCTCGTGTGTGTTCCTCCTTTGGCGACCCTAACAGGTTTCTATTCCCTTTTTCCAAGTTTTCCTCAATAGTTATGCATTATTTATCTTAGAGGTTAGGATGAGAAGTTAGGGGCACTCAGGAGAGGAGAAATACAGTACTCTTGCTCTGATCTTTTGGTTTTGTCTACAGGACGTGATAGCTAATATTTCTCAGTCTTGAGCTATTTTTTGAGGTGTTCTAAGCATGAACTTTTTATTTATGTGATATGTTGTGGGCTTTTGTAGTATAGATGTGACATCCATTTTTCTTAAAATTTTTCAGAGTAGTAGAAATTGCAGCTTGCCACTCTGCCCACACATCTGCTGCCAAGACCCAGGGAGGGCACGTGTACATGTGGGGCCAGTGCCGGGGCCAGTCCGTGGTCCTGCCTCACCTCACCCACCTCTCATGCACGGACGACGTGTTTGCCTGCTTTGCCACTCCCGCCGTCTCCTGGCGCCTCCTATCTGTAGGTAAGAAAGCTCAGGGCTATTTCCACCCAGGAAAAATAGTCCTATCAGCTGACCAGTTTGCTTGCATATTTCCTGTTTGTGGGCTTTTTTAGGTTCTAGAATGTTTTATTTTTTATTAAATTTAATATCTTTCCTCAAATTAGATTTGCATAATAAAATTTATTAATGTGTTATGAAACATTTTATGGATTATTTTCTCCCCTTAAGTGCTTTCATTTTAATTGAGGTGAAATACGTATACATAAAATTAGCTTCACCCCAAAGCCAGGGAATATACGTTCTTCTCAAGTGCTCATGGGACACATTCAAAAATAGACCACATATTGGGTCACAAGCAAAGTCTCCCCAAATTCAAGAAGATTGAAATCATACCAAGCACCTTCGCAGACCACGATGGCATAATATTAGAAATAAACTA
>NW_006289082.1:1408626-1414448 GCF_000327345.1 Myotis davidii
ATGCATGCATATAAGCATAACCAATGGACATAAGACACTGGGGGATGGGGGAGGCTAGGGGACTGTCTTGGGCGGGGGGAAAAATGGACACATATGTAATACCCTTTGTAATAAATAAAAATAAAAATAAAGAAATACGTATACATAAAATTAACCATTTTAATTCAGAGTCATTTGTCACATTCACAGTGTTGTGCAACCACCATTGATATCAAGTTCAAAAACAGTTTTATCACCCTAAAAGAAAACCCTGTACCTAGTAAGCAGCCACTCTCTATTCTCCCTTCTCCCCCCAGCCACTGGCCAATTTGGTTTTTGTTTTATGCATTTTTCTATTTTGGATATTTTATAATAGCCTAATACAATATGCAACATTTTATGTCTGGCTTCTTTTACTCAATGCTTTTGAGGCTCATTCATGTTGTAGCATTTATCGGTACTTCATTCCTTTTTATAGCTGAATAGTATTCCATTGTATGTATACACCACATTTCATTTATTTGTTTATTGATGTATATTTGGATCGTTTCCATCTTTTAAACATTGTGAAAAATGCTTTTATGAACATTCATGTACAAATATTTGTTTGAGTAACCTGTTCCTAAGTGTTTTTATTGTTATACTGATACTTGATTTATTACATAATTCAATATAATGTGATACAAAATTGAATTTTTAAAAAACTGAAGAACTTGTGGTTTTTTAAGGTGGTGTTTTAATCTTTCTTCCTCCCTTTTTCTTACAACCAATCTCAAATACCTTTATTTTAGAAGGGCATCAAAACTGTGGTGTTTGAAAGGGTAGTGGAATTCAAGGTGTTTTTTTGTTACATAACCTGTCCATTTTCTGAATACTATTTCCTTTAAGAGTTCATTATTGGTCGAAAGTATTAAGCTGTCATAAAGCTGAGTAGTTATAAGATATTTTAATCTTTTAATGTTATTTCATGTTCATTTCTGCCTTTTTGCCAATGTATTTCTTCTAAGTTATTCTACTGTTAACATGAAGAGAAAATAAATAGGTCATGATGCCTCATGTTTGAACTTTAGCATAGCTCTTGACCACCAAGGGGTTTGGGTTACTCAGCAATTGATATTGAAGGCTAGTCTTATAACACATGTCATGTTGAGCTGTGTCAGACAGCTGGAGCTGTCCCATCATCAGGTGACCAGTTTTTAGGTCACCTGGATACCAGATGGGCTGAGCCCCAAAATGGCGCCAGGCAGGAGTATGTTTAAGAAGAGTTAGCTGCTGCTCAACTTAAAGCGAAACATTGAATATTTTCATATATATTTTGTAATAAAGCAAGTTTTACACTAAATATTGTGATTAGAAAAATTAAGTTCACCATAAATATCCTAGAAGAAAGCAAGCAGTAAAATCTTGAACATTTCTTGAAGCAGTATTTTTTTTCTGATATATAGCTTCAGGCAAGGGAGTCAAAATAAAAATAAACAAATGAGACAACATCAAAATAAAAAGCTTTTGCACAGCAAAGGAACCCATCAACAAAATGAAAAGACAACATACTGAATGGGAAAACATATTCGCCAATGATATATCTGATAAGGGATTAATATTCAAAATTTATAAAGAACTTACACAACTCAACACCAGGAATACAAACAACCCAAAAGAAATGGGCAAAGGACCTAAATAGACAGTTCTCCAAAGAGGACATACAGATGACCAGTTGAATATGAAAAAATAATCAATGTTACTAATCATCTGAGAGATGAAAATTAAAATGACAATGAGGTATCACCTCACACCTGCCACTATGGCTGTCGTCTACAAATCAACAAAAATAAAGGGCTGGCAAGTATGTGGAGAAAAGGGAATCCTGTTGCACTGTCAGTGGGAATGCAGACTGGTGTAGCCACTATGGAAAACAGTATGGAGTTTCCTCAAAAAATTAAAAATGTAACCGCCTTTTGACCCAGTGATCCCACTTCCGGGAATATATCCTAAGAATCCTTAAACACCAATCAAAGCATATATGTTCACCCTTATGTTCATGGTAGTATTATTTACATTAACTAAGATCTGGAAACAGCCCAAGTGCCCATCAGTAGATAAGTAGATAAAAAATCAGTGATAATTGATGGAACCAAGATGGTGGCATAGATAAATTCCAATACTTGCTGCCTCCCACAACCACATCAGTATTATAACTAAAACACAGGACAACCATAATTCAAAACCGCCTGCAATCTGACTAAATGGAAGTGCCACAACTGGAGAATTAAAGAAAAAAGCACATTGAAACTAATAGGAGGGGCGGAGGCACGGAATGGGCTAGTCCAGGGGTGGGCAAACTTTTTGACTCGAGGGCCACAATGGGTTCTTAAACTGGACTGGAGGGCCGGAACAAAAGCATGGATGGAGTGTTTGTGTGAACTAATATAAATTCAAAGTAAACATCATTACATAAAAGGGTACGGTCTTTTTTTTCAATAGTTTTATTCATTTCAAACGGGCCGGATCCGGCCCGCGGGCTGTAGTTTGCCCACGGCTGGGCTAGTCTGACACCCATGTGTGGCATTTTTTTAATCAGGAGGGATATCTCGACTGTGGAGGCCTCCTGTGAGGAGCAAGGAGTCCCAGCCTCACACCAGACCCCTCAGCCCAGGGTTCCAGTGCTGGGAAGAGAAGTCCCCTAACTTTGGGCTGTAAAGACAAGTGGGGATTTTTTTTGTGTGGCTGAATGATGAGACTGCCGGAGTCCCAGTAGTCTCTTAAAGGACTGGTGCATGGACTTACTTGGACTCACTCTCTCTGAGCTCCAGCGTTGAGGCAGTGGCTTGAGGAAACCAAGGACATATGGGGAGGAAAACTGGATTGTCTGGCAGTAGGGGTGCTCATGGGATTCATTGTTCCTATGCTGAGACATCCCCAGTTGTAGGGCTGATTTGCAGGTGCCATATCTGAGGCTCCACCAACCTGGCTTACACTTCACTCTGCCCTGGTGATTCCCTGAGACCCCACACCATCCAATTTGCAGCCCCACCCAAGCTGTTTGCAATGACTATTCCTTATGAATGGCCTGTCCTAGCTCAGGCTTTAGACTTTCCAAAAATCTCAAACAAGCAGCAGCTCGAGTGAGTGTGCCCCAAACCTATCAATAAGAGGCCCAGTCTTGGCACTAGCAGCAGCCTACCTTGCTTCACAGCTTGGCCTCTCCTGGGCACTTCCAAGCCCAACACAAACACAGCCATCTGCAGATTGCTCTGTAGCTCCTGCTGGGTGGCCCCAGGCAGTGACTGACTTTGTACCTCCTAGGAGGCACCAGAACCAGTGCACCCAGTGGACAGCTTCAGACCATACCAGATTACAGCTCTACACATCCACAAGTGATACATTCAAGGAGCAGACTCAGTGAGCACCAAAGCCCCACTGAAGCAAGTCCTGCTCCATGGAGTGTCTCCTGCACAGCAGCTCTTCCACTGTAGTCGCAACTGTTCCTCACAGCCAATTGGCCTGGAGGTCATTTCCTCCGAGTGACACCAACATCAATCAAGGCTCAACTACAACAAGACTGTACACACAGCCCACACAGGGGTACACTTGGAGTGCCTAATGCAGGTGACTGGGGAAGCTAAGCCACTGGGCTCTACAGAACACCTACTACACAAGGGCGTTCTGCCAATTCCAGGAGACGTAGCAACTCTACCTAATTCATAGAAACAAACACAGGAAAGCAGCCAAAATGCGGAGACAAATAAACATATCACAAATGAAAGAACAGAAGAAATATCCAGAAAAAGAACTAAATGAAGTGGAAGCAAACAAACTGCTAGATGCAGAGTTTAAAACAATGGTTATAAGGTTGCTCAAGGGTCTTAATGAGACTTTAAGGCGCTTAGTAAGAACTTCAGAGGCATGAAAAAGGACCATTGAGAAATGAAGCATAGACGAACTGTAATAAAGAATAATTTACAGGGATTTAACAGTAGAGTAGAAGATGCCAAGAATCAAATCAATGATTTGGAATATGAGGAAGCAAAAAACACCCAATCAGAAGAGCTAAAAGAAAAAATAATTTAAAAAATATGAAGATAGTATAAGGAGCCTCTGGGGCAACTTCAGGCGTACCAATATTTGCATTATGGGGGTGCCAGAAGGAGAACAGAGACAGCAAGTTATTGAAAACCTATTTGAAGAATTAATGACAGAAAATTTTCCCTACCTGGTGAAAGAAACAGACTTAAAAGTCCAGGAAACAAAGAGAAGCCCACACCAAAAACATCATAATTAAAATGCCAAAGATTAAAAACGAAGAGAGAATCTTAACACATTTCGTACCGCTCAGGAGTTTTCTCGTGTTTCGCGTGCCATCTGTTAAGGACCGCTCACAAGTGTTATCGTTTTTCACGCCCATGAAAAAAGGAGCGAATCTAGATACTTATGTAAATTTTGTTTGGTCCCTCTTCATAGAGGAAAATGTTTTACGCAGTACCATACGTTAAAAAAAAGTACTAGGAACTTTAATTGTTTAATTGTTTTTGTAAATAAAAATGTTATAATTATTGAAAAACAACACCTAAAGTGCATTATGATGATTTAAATAACGTGCAGTTTGTCCAAAAACGTGCGGTCCCTGGTGTATGTCTTAGAGATTTCTATGCGGTACCCAATGTGTTAAAAGCAGCAAAAGAGAAAAGCAGTTATATACAAGGGAGCACCCATATGACTGTCAGCTGATTTCTCAACAGAAACTTTACAGGCCAGAAGGGAGTGGCAAGAAATATTCAAAGTGATGAATAGCAAGGACCTATAGTCAAGATTACCCAGCAAAGCTATCATTTAGAATTGAAGGTCAGATAAAGAGCTCACAGACAAGATAAAACTAAAGGAGTTCATCACCACCAAACCAGTAATAAATGAAATGTTAAAGGGTATTATTTTTTTCCCGTTTTTTAAATATATTTTTATTGATTTCAGAGAGGAAGGGAGAAGAAGAGAGAGAGATAAAGATCAATGATGAGAGAATCATTGGTCAGTTGCCTCTTGCAGGCCCCACACTGGGGATCAAGCCCGAAACCCAAGCATATGTCCTGACCGAGAATGGAATGATGATCTGGTTCATAGGTCGATGCTCAACCACTTAGCCATGCTGGCTGGGCTTGAAGGGTGTTCTTTTAGAAGAGAAAGAAGAAATGAAGAAGGAATCTAATGAACAAAATAAACTGGTGAAGAAAATAAAGCCAGAGGCATGGAAACATGGAAGAGACTGACAAATCTCAGAGGAAAGCGGGGTGGAAGAGATTAACCAAAGAACTTATATGCACATATGAATTACCTAAGGACACAGACTTATAGGGTGGTGAAGGCCTGGGGTGGGGCGGGAACCAGGTCAAGGGGGGCAGTGGAGGAGTAAATGGGAGACATTTGTAATACTCTCAACAATAAAGACTTTTGAAAAAGCGATGGTACATTTACACAATGGAATACTACTCAGCCATGAAAAAGAAGAAAATCCTATCCTTTGCGACAGCATGGATGGACCTGGGAAGCATTATGTTACCGTATTTGCCGGTGTATAAGACGACTGGGCGTATAAGACGACCCCCTAACATTTCCACTCAAAATACAGAGTTTGTTATATACTCGCCGTATAAGACTACCCCCTCTTCCGCACACCTTCCACACCCCACATAAAAGGTAAAACAATATCAGATTTAATTTTAACATTTTAATTTATATTCAAATGCTTATGACATGCAGGAAAACTGTCACAAGGCTGTATGTAATCAAACATATACATAAAACAGTGCAAGTTTATTACCGGTAAACATACCGGTAATCCACTAAAGAAAAAA
>NW_006289082.1:1414513-1435401 GCF_000327345.1 Myotis davidii
GCAAGTGCGAGCTCTTCAACATTCTAACAGGCACCATGATAGCGCAAAATCGCGAATCTTCAATGCATATGTAAAGAAATATACGGTAACCCGAATTTACCACACTCGCAAAATCGCACACAGCCAACCATACATCCAGTATGGTATCGCGATTCGCGATTTTGTGCTATCATACTGGGTGTATGGTCGGCTGTGTGCGATTTTGCGAGTGTGGTAAAATCGCATAACAGCAAAATCGCATAACAGCCGAGCATACACCCAGCAGCGCTGCTTATGCCTGAACGGTATGTGGAATGAAGTGGGCGGGCATCGGGAGGCCACTATGGCACGGGGCAAGCACTATGGGCATTCTATCTGAAGTGTACCTGGCGTATAAGACGACCCCCCACTTGGAGGCATATTTTTCAGGGCCAAAAAATCGTCTTATACGCCGGCAAATACGGTAAGTAAAATAAGTTCACTCGTGTGGAATCGAATGAACAAAGTAAACTAACAAAATAGAAACAGACTCATAGATAGAGAACAGCCAAAAGCTGTCAGAGGGGAGGGGATTTTCGGGATGAGTGAAAAAGTTGAAGGGATTAAGCAACAAACTACAGCCCTTCCCAGTGTGGCTCAGTTGGCTTCGTCCCATGCACTAGGAGGTCTCCAGTTTGATCAAGGGCACATGCCCAGGTTGTGGTCCCGATCCCCCGGTAGGAGGCATACAGGAGTTGGCTGTGGATGTGCTCTCACATCAATATTTTTCTCTCTCCCTCTCCCTTTCTCTCTCTCTTAAAAAGAAGAACAAAACAACAACTTGTAGATAAGGTGATTACCAGAGGGATAGGGCGTCAGGGGAGGTGAAAGAGGATAAAAGGGGGATAAATGGTGATGGAAGGGGACTTGACTTGTGGTGAATACAATACAGTATCCAGGTGATGTATTATAGAATTATACACTTGAAGCCTATATAATTTGTTAACCAATGTCACCCCAGCAAATTAAATAAAAAAGCAAAGAAAAATTTAGTTCACAGATGGGACTATTTGCCCATAATCACATATGTGTGTCACACCAAAGCACTCTGTCCACATCTTCAGATTCTCATATACTACTTAACCTGGACCTGTTATAAAAAGCTTCCTCAGGTTTTTGTATCTTAAAATCCCGATCCTGAAAAGGCATCCTTTTTAGAACATCCTAACATTTTTTAATGTTAAGCTTGGAAAAAAATGTGGTCATTGAATATATTACTTTGATGACTTCTTTCCCTCTACCCAGTAAGTCTGAGGTGTTTTTTTCCTCTCAATTTATTATTTCAGCTGAGCGATAGGAAGAAAGTCAGTTGGTGAATTCACACCTCAGAAGAATATTTCTTCTGTGAAAGAAGGTATACTTGTTGCCAGGAATTAGGAGGAGGAAAGGTGTATTTCAACCCTACTAGATTCAGAAGTGGAGGCATTGATAAGAAGCTCGTTTTGGGATGGGTGAAGTAACAACCTAGACTACTAGACTCTCTGTCTATCTTAGTGATTTCTCTCCTTTTTTTTTTTTTACTCGCTGTTATAGGGTCAAGGGCAACCTGATTTTTGAGAGAGTGTTGACCTTCCCTCCATAGCCAAGAGAGCTCTGCGTTATGTGTGTGCTAGGTTAAGGTAACAGGGCTCAGGCAAATGATATTTCCTTGGGAGATTCTGATGATAAAGCCCATAGATAAGTTCATTTGTTAGGTTTAGCCTAGGATTTAGGAGTTGTCCCTCCTCTAAGCATTCCCTTGGTAACACCAGGCTCCTGAGAGACATAGCTCAGTTATTTGATGAAGTCACCATTCTTTCCTTTGTGGGCGGTCAGAACCTGTCTCTGTCCATTGAACCTGCATTCAGTGCTGATGAGGGTCCCTGTTAGCCTTCTACTTGTTTTTCTTTGTCCATGCATATAAAACACAAGAAAGTATTACATGGATTTGTACAAGTGGCTTTATGTATTCTTTTTTTCTTTTTTCTCAGGGGTGAGGGAGCTGGAGAGGGGCAAATGGTGATGAAGGGGGCCTAGACCTTGGTGATTTTGAAGGGAGGGGGGAGGTTGACAGATTCTCTGCCCCTTACTTATTTAATTTATTTTAGAGAGAGAGGAAGGGAGAGGGGTAGAGAGAAAAACATCAATGAGAGAGAAACATAGATCGCTGTCCCAAGCATGCCCCCTGCTGGAGATTGAGCTTGCAACCCAGGCATGTGCCCTGACCAAGAATTGAACCAGCGACTTTGTGGTGCATGGGACAATGCTCAACCATTGAGCCACTCCAGCTGGGCCAAGTGCCTTTACTGTTTTTCCTTTATAATAATAGATCTACCTGTAATCATAACAGCAGTTCTTCTCGTCAGGCAATGAGATCACGATTTTGTAAAACTGTTCCCTTTGAGTATGCATTGTTATTAAGTAAATTTGCTTTGTTTTTAGATAGTGTGTAAGGATTATTTTTTGTACATTAATTCTTATGGTTAAGAGGTATGTTTAGATTCCAAATACCAAAGAAAAGGGGGTTCTCTCTGTAAGAATATGACTGCTTAGTATTACCACATAATGGTGAGTTTGTTTCTTGGGATTCTTTGATTAGAATATAGTAACCCCTTGAAACTACCCCAAAGCTGGGCAAAGGTGTTCTTAGCATTCCAGTCAAGGAAAATTGGTACGTTTTTAGCCCTGGAAGAGAGTCACTCAAGTTTTGACCAAATAGTTATGTAATCATGGACTACCTATAACTTTTTCTTTTTTTAAAAAAGTATACATTTCTGAGGACTAATAGTATGTAAGACTAGTATTTGATCTTACTAAACATGTATTTTTTGTAGTTTATACACTCAGATACTTATTTTCATACTGTGAAATTGATTTGTCAAGTAAGGCATGATCTCTTTTGAAAGAAAGTCGAATGTAATTATCCCCCTCGTGTTAATGATTATCTTTTGAAGTCTATTAAATCTTGAGTATGTTTCCTGAGTTTTTTGTATTTATAATGTGTTTGTTGCCTTCAGAGCATGAAGATTTTTTAACAGTTGCAGAGTCCCTGAAGAAAGAATTTGACAGTCCAGAAACTGCTGACCTAAAGTTCAGAATTGATGGGAAATATATCCATGTCCATAAAGCTGTTTTGAAAATCAGGTATTTTTGCATGAGCTTGAGACATCAATAAGCTTCTTTCCTTTTTATGATATCTGTTCCCTTGTTACTCCATAAAATGGGGACTAATAAGAAACAGCCTTGGCAATAGAGGGAAATGACACCGCCCCATATTTTTGCAGATAGCCTCAATCCATTCATTATTGAAGAGTTTTGCATGCACACGTGTGTGTGCATGTGCACATGTGTCTTTTTAAAAAAGCGTAATGTAGTAGTATTGCCAAAACCGGTTTGGCTCAGTGGATAGAGCATCAGCCTGTGGACTGAAAGGTCCCAGGTTCCATTCTGGTCAGGGGCATGTACCTGGGTTGCGGGCACATCCCCAGTGGGAGATGTGTAGGAGGCAGCTGATCAATGTTTCTCTCTCAGTGATGTTTCTAACTCTCTATCTCTCTCCCTTCCTCTCTGTGAAGGATCAATAAAATATATTTAAAAAAAATAAAAAAATAAAAAAGCATAATGTAGTAGTATAAGTATTTGTCTATATATATTTTTATAAATATATTTTAATTGATTTTTTTAGAGAGAGAAAGGGAGAGGGATAGAGAGATAGAAACATGAATGAGAGAGAAACATCCATCGGCTGCCTCCGGAATTGAGCCCACAACCCAGGCATGTGCCCTGACCTGGAATTGAACTGTTGACCTCTTGGTTTATGGGCCAACGTGCAACCACTGAGCAACACTGGCCAGGCTGTCTATATTGTTTTTAAATGAAGGATCTTGTGAATATTTATTTCCATCAAAAGCCTTATTTACATGGTCAAAAACCCCCATAAAAGATTGTCAAGGAAAAGTGTATATATGCCTCCTTTTGCTGTTAATTAAAAATTTATTTTTCTCAAGCAGAAAACTCTGGAATGGTGGTCTTCTGGCTCGAGGGACATCTAATTCCCAATTAAAGAAGTGTTGGTTAGCTATATGTCAGGAGTTCTTTGTATAAATGTGAGGGAACTTTGTATTTATTAGTAATTGTTTGGACTGTTGCTTACTAAGGCTGCCTTTACAGAGACCAGTGCAAACAAAGTCAGTCCATTGAGAATTAAACTGGCCACTTACATGTCTTTTTGTAAATTTAGTCAAAAACCTATTTACAAAATAACGTTAAAGGGAATTGAAAAGTCCATATATCATTCATTACTTAAGAGGTAAATATCTGTACCAAAGTATTAATTGAAAGATGACCTGGAAATGTTTGTGTCTGTGAACCTGTGGACACCAGTCTTCCTTTCATGTATAGTTTTCTGACCCATTTTATCTACTATTCCTTGCTTAGATACCCATTTCTTTTTACTTCTCAGATGAAGTAATTTTTTTAAAATATATTTTATTGATTTTTTACAGAGAGGAAAGGAGAGGGATAGAGAGTTAGAAACATCGATGAGAGAGAAACATCGCTCAGCTGCCTCCTGCACACCCCCTACTGGGGATGTGCCTGCAACTAAGGTACATGCCCTTGACTGGAATCGAACCTGGGACCTTTCAGTCCACAGGCTGATGCTCTATCCACTGAGCCAAACCAGTTAGGGCAATTTTTTAGGTAAATGGCCATTTTTTTTTTGTATTCTGATTTTAAAAGATGGTTTTTTAAACCTATAAAGTATGTCATACTTTAAGAAAACTATATTCAGAAATCAGTTCTTGAATTTATGGGTAGATTTGTACATGTTATACAATACATATTTCATAAAACCCCTTAGGTTTTCTTGAAATATGTGACTATAAGTAAACTAGTGTCTCAGTGCACGGATTTGTGCACATTGAAGGAAATTAATTAGAATAAATATTTTAATATTCCTATTCATGTCTTGCTAATGAAAAGAAAATAGATTCTACCGAGTCTCCTATCTTACTCCAGGATTTCTGTGAGGATCAAATGAGATGAGGTACAGGAAAATGCTTCACAAATATTTGGATAAACTGTAAATTATTTGCACCTGGCTATAAAGCAAGTCAGGTTCCTGGGCTGAAGAAACTCCAGGGAGGCTAGTCGCTATGTGACATCATTACCCGGCACCCACAGCAACTGTTTTTGGGCTGGCTAGGCAGTGGGCCGCATTTTGCGCCATGGGTTCTTGGCAGCGTTGGCTGCGGTTTGGTGGGGTGTTGCTCTGGGGTGGTGGCGGGGCCTGTGTCCCACTCGGGGGAAGCTGAGTGTTGGTTTGTCAGCGCCAGGTCCGTGGGGCCATTTATTTTTAAATGGCCAGTGTGCGTCACAGTAGCTCCTGCATTGAGCATCTGCCCCTGGTGGTCAGTGCATGTCATAGCTACCAGTTGGATGGATGGACACAGCCTTTTATGTATATAGATTGGTAACAGCTTGGAAAGAGAGGAAAGGGGCAAGGCAAAGCAAAGAAACAAAATAGGAGTGGTAGCCATTTTGAAAACTAGTCAGAAAGAGGATAATTGTCATGTAAGGTAATGGAACAATAATCAGTTTAAATGCAATGCATTAACATTTGAAACAGTTTTAAGAATATGCTGATTAGCATTTTTCACAGTGGCCAAGACATGGAGACAGCCAGTGTGTCCTAGGATAGAGGACTGGATAAAGAAGATGTGGTACATATTATACTATGGAATACTACTCAGCCATAAGAAAGGATAAAATACTGCCATTTGTAACCACATGGATGTACCTTGAGAATATTGTGCTAAGTGAAATAAGTCAGGCAGAAAAAGCTAAACACCATATGCTTTCACTCATATGTAGGATATAAAACTGAAAATCATAGCCGTAGACAACAGTATGGTGGTTGCCAAAGGGAAGTGGGTAGGGTACTACATGGTAACAGAAGATGATTTGACTTTGGTGGTGAGCACACAGTGCAATATACAGATCTTGTAACAAAGAAATGCACACCTGAAGTCTGTATGCTCCTACTAACCAATGTCACCCCAATAAATTTGACTTCAAAAAGATTAAAAAATGAATATGATGATTATATTAAAAACAACAACAAATAAATGGCCTAGCCCAGTGGTCAGCAAACCGCGGCTCATGAGCCACATGTGGCTCTTTGGCCCCTTGAGTGTGGCTCTTCCACAAAATAACCACGTGTGGGTATGCATGGACAGTGCGATTGAAACTTCGTGGCCCATACACAGAAGTCGGTTTTCGGCCTGGGCGAATCTATTTTCAAGAAGTGGCGTTAGAAGAAGTGGGGGGTGTCGGTCGGGTGGGTGATGGGAGACGCAGGCGGGCTGTGGGATACGCAGTGTGGAGGAGGTACATTGTTTTGAGGTACGTTCGCTGAGGTCGACCCCTTCCAACTCTCCCATCCACACTCGTCTATCTGAAACAAGTAGACAAGACGAATGTGGATGGGAGAGTTGGAAGGGGTCAACCTCAGCGAACATACCTCAATCAGATTGAGGACGTTTTTAGCAAAGGCCAGCTTAGGAGTACCCTAATTAAGTTAATAACAATGTACCTACCTATATAGTTTAAGTTTAAAAAATTTGGCTCTCAAAAGAAATTTCAATTGTTGTACTGTTGATATTTGGCTCTGTTGACTAATGAGTTTGCCGACCACGGGCCTAGCCGGATTGGCTCAGTGTATAGAGCATCGGCCTGCGGACCAAAGGGTCCCAGTTTCGATTCCAGTCAAAGGCACATAACCTCTGTTGCAGGCTCCTCCCCAGTCCGGACCCTGGTCAAGACTTGTGCAGGAGGCAACCAATCAATGTGCTTCTCTCACATCAGTATTTCTCTGTGTCTTTCCCTTTCTCTTCCACTCTCTCTAAAAATCAATGGAAAAATATCCTCGGGTGAGGATCAAAAAAAACCCAAAAACCTACAAATGAATCATTTAAATATGTTACTTCATAGTGATATGTTTGAACTCTTATTTTTTAATTTCCTTTAATTTCATTATTTAAAATGCATTCCTATACATTTTTTTTTACTTTATTATTATTATTTTTATTGCTTAAAGTATTACAAAGGGTATTACATATGTGTCCATTGCCCCCCCACCCCCCGCTCCTATACATTTTTAAAAATATATATTTTTATTGATTTCAGTTAGGAAGGGAGCGAGAGATAGAAACATCAATGATGAGAGAGAATCATTGATTGGCTGCCTCCTGCACGCCCCCCACAATCCAGGTATGTGCCCTTGACTGGAATCAAACCTGGGACCCTTTAGTCCCCAGGCTGATGCTCTATCCATTGAGCCAAACCAGCTAGGGCTCCTGTTGTTTTAAAAAACAAGTGAGCAAGATGTCTTGATATGAATGGGGATTGTCAAATGGAAACAGCAGTAATGCACAAGTGCTAGGCACTCCTAGGCTCTACATAGAATTATTTTTTAAAATATATATTTTTTGATTTCAGAGAGAGAGAGGGAGATAGAAACATCAATAAATAGAATCATTGATTGGTGGCCTCCTGCATGCCCCCTACTGGGTATTGATCCCGCAACCCGGGCATGTGCCCTGACCAAAGTCAAAATGTGAGCTCTTGGTTCATAGGTTGATGCTCAATCACTGAGCCACACTGACTGGACTACATATAATTCTTAATATTTCATAGGAAGCATTCATCAAAAATGAAAGTCATGCCCTGGTCAGGTGGCTCAGTTGGTTGGGGTATCATCCCATACACCAAAAGGTTGTGAGTTTGATTCCTGGTCCGGGCACATACCTAGGTTGTGGGTCCAATCCCTGGTCGGGGCTCGTACCGGAGACAACCAATTGATGTTTCTCCTCACATTGATTGTTTCTCTCTCTCCCTTCCTCTCTCTCCCAAAATCAATAAAAACATATCCTTGATTGAAGGTTTAAAAACATGAAAATGAGTGTACATAAAAGGCAAATATAAAAATTCTTGCACATGGGATTTTTTTTAGAGTCCTAGCTAAAGATTCATGATCCTGGTGTGTGGAAGCCCAAATATAGTAGTTAAAGATACCTGTAGTATTTGTTTAACTGATTCCATCAACTGAATTGACTTTCTGTTCCATTTTAGGTGTGAGCACTTCCGATCCATGTTTCAGTCTTATTGGAATGAGGACATGAAAGAAGTAATAGAAATAGACCAGTTTTCTTACCCAGTGTATCGTGCCTTTCTTCAGTTCCTCTACACAGACACGGTGGACCTGCCCCCTGAAGATGCTATAGGTACTCGGCCACATTGGGACTGGCCATATCATATGGTCAAAAATATAGCTCCTCATCTTCTTATAATATTGAAACATGAAGAGTTTCAGGTTTATTGGTTTTTAAAAAATATTTGAAGTAAATATCTTTAAAATAATATTGTATAGTTATGGTTAATAATTTTGGACTTATTTTGTGGACTTATTTTAATTTTTTAATACTGAAGTATAACTTGATAATGGATTTATCATGTCATTTTAGAAAAAAATGAGTGGGAAATTTCATTTTTTGCCTTTCTCTGTACTGTAGAAGAAATTGTATAAAGTGAGTAGAAGAGAGGTTTGTTTGGGGAGTTGGAGAGGTAAGGAGTAACAAAGAGAACTTAATAAAATTCAAGTATTATTCACTAAGAAACTTCTGATTACCTACATTACTCTGTGCACCAGAAACAAAATAAATACATATATATATATATACACACATATATACACACACACACACACACACACACACACACATATGTGTATGTTTAAATTATGGGACATTATCGTAAACTTTATTAAAACTGCTATACTTTTAACTTGTAGGTCTTTTGGATTTGGCGACTTCTTACTGTGAAAACAGACTGAAAAAACTTTGTCAGCACATTATCAAGCAAGGAATCACTGTGGAGAATGCCTTTTCATTATTCTCTGCTGCAGTCAGATACGATGCAGAGGTAATGTAAAACCACAAACAGAAACTCAAACCAGCCCTCACTCCCTGTATGCCCCTTTCTCTCTTTTTTCTCACTTCGACAAGGACCATGATGAGTAACTTCCTTTCTACTTAGGAATCAGTGAAGTGACTGATCCCTGAACAATGAAATCTGGCCTTGCTTCTTTATTTTCTGTTCTTAGTTTCAAAATTATTATTCCTCTTTTCCTTCTTAACTAAGATAAGAAATTGAGGTCCCAGCAGCTGTACTGCTGGTTGGAATACAAAGTGCACACCTAATTGGACTAACAAACCACGTATTTTAGTTCAAGTATTTCTCAAGGTCAGCATATATGTTTTTTTAAGACCACTTTGCTGTCCCTCCGCTCTACCATGTCGTACGCCATGGATGCCATATAATTTATATCTGTTTGTGCTCTGAAATTCTATCATTGTCTAACTATAACAGTTATTCGTGTGTTAAGAACTTGCTCTGGAATCCTTTTTGTCTATTTTTTATTTACACTGGATTGAATTCTTAATTTTGGGATTCATGGATCTCTTAAGAGTGTGATTGAAAAGGCTTTGGGAGTCTGACATTTTGTATTTATGTGCATTTTCTCGAAGTGAAGAACCATAGCTCCTCATGAGCAGGAACTGGGTCTTACTCATCCGTGCATCCTGTGGTGCCTGGCACATAGTAGGCTCTGGATGATACATGTTTGTTGAACCACCCAAAGGGAGCTTTAGGGATGCTTAGTGAACTAAAGGTTGGTATGGTTGGTTTTACAAATTCACAGGGAATAAAAGGTAGAGAGCAGTAGCTTTGGAGTTCACGACGTCTAGTTAAGATCTCCACCCTAAAGGGCACAATTTGTCTAGTATTGTAGGTATTCTGTCATCATATTATGCGACAGAATACCTGGTTCCAGGGAATTTACCAAACACCTGCAAGGATCTGCAGCTGTGGCCTTGGAGAGGTTGTGGAGGACAGACTTCCTCCTTACCACACTTAGGGATCGAAGTGCGCCATTATGGCTTGTGTTTTCAAAATGTGTACTATTTTTATTTGAGATTATGTTACTATTATAAATATTTGATAAGGTCAAATATAGCTGACTTTCTCTGTAGCCTTTTCAACAGATGGAATAATGATCAAAAGATATTTCTAATAGAAAATGGAAGTATAGTTTTTCCTCCTGCCCTTTCTTTGATATGAGCTTCATTAGAAATGCTATTTCCGCCCTGGCCAGCTTGGCTCAGTGGGTAGAGCGTTAGCCTGCAGACTGAAGGGTCCCAGGTTCGATTCTGGCCAAGGACACATGCCTGGGTTGCGGGCTTGGTCCCCAGTGGGGGGTGTGTAGGAGGCAGCCGATCGGTGATTCTCAAATCATTGATGTTTCTATCTCTCTCTCCTTCTCCCTTCCTCTCTGAAATCAATAAATAAATATATTTTTAAAAAAAGAAATGCTATTTCCTTAGATTTAATTCCCACCCAATGATCTAATTTTAAATTGCCAGTGTCTTTTCTCTCCATGTTGTGATTGATTTTAAAATCTTGTCTGTGTCTCTCCATATTCCTCCCCATTGCTAATGAGTTTCACATTTTGGGGGTGGGATCTTGCTGACTAAAACCACCTGGACAGAGATAAACATCTCGGCTCTAGTTGCTGAAACTTTCTTCCTCACTTCTAGCTAACATGTACCCCAGAAAGTTTATAGAAAAGTCTTATGTTAGCTGATCATTTCCTTGACTATTTTTTTTCTTAATTAAATATAAACACATTAAAAATAAAACCCATTATTTGAGACCACAAATGCATGGGATCTCCCGGAGTCTGCCACAATATGGGCATATAGTTAGTATTAAAAAATATACATTGAGTTAAATTCATGAATGAATGTATTTAAAACACGTAATCATGAAGATGTGCTTATTAAAAAACTTTAAAAAAACATACAAGTATAACACATTCAATATGGAAAAATTGAGGAGACAGAAATAAAAAGAATCACCCTTTTTTCTCCCTGCGTGATCTACAATAATAATCTGCTTTGTGTTGATATTTACTGCTGTGTTGCTAACAATTACCTGAAAGAGATGTTGGGGTGCTTCACTGGGCTGGAAAAAGTTTAGCTAAATCAGAAAGCAGGTCTAATTAAGCAGGTTTATCTATATATATATAAAAGGCTAAGTTGACTCGCACATGAGCAGTATATATATAAAGCTCTCGCTGGCGACAGTCGCATGCGTGTGTTTCAATCTGTCATTGTCAATCATGAATTTGGTTGACACTTCTATTATAGAGAAAGGGCGAATAGTGATATGAAAATATTTCTTCTAATTAATTTCCTTTAATGTGCACGAATCCATGCACCAATCACTAGTACAAATGTAACACAGTCAATATGGAAAAATTATAAAATAGAGAGGAGACAAAAATAAAAAGAATCACTTTCTTTGGTGGTTTTTGTTGTTGTTGTTCTGATAGGAGTTACATAATTGACAAATTTAATTTTTATTTTCTTAATGTTATTGGATGTAGTAAATGAATAAATGAAGTCTTTAGAATATAAAAATAAAACACACTATGTCTGTTAGTTGATGGGAAGCTACTACTAAGCCACTTGAAATTAGCTGCAAAAACTGTTATTTTCAGAAGCTCAACTTGAGGATACTTGATGCCTTTGCCTTCATTCTGTGGGTTGAAATGCTAGGAAGATGGAGACCACCTGCTTCTCATGTTTCTTCCCTTTTCTATAAAAGTTATTATTGTTCCTCCATACACCCTTTGAGAAGATAATCTTTAAGCAAATGTGCACACATAAAAGCAACAAAAATGTATTGACTCACTACTTATGAAGAGTTTTTAAAATTAACTATGTGGGGTCCTGTCATTATGAATGAAACTTTCTATAAAGGAAAGAGGGACTTGGAGAAGGAGCACGTAAGTCATCCTCTAGCATAAATCTGAATAAATACTGACATGAAGGGAGAAAATGTGAGTAAAACATTGTCTCGAGGTACTTCTGTGTCACATTATAAAAAACTTGAAATGTTTCTGTTTATACTGTTTCAGGAAATTTTTGTTTTCTATGTATATTTGAACTTTAGGAGGAACAGTTGGGAAGTATTATTTGTTTAATCAGATTAGAGAATTTTCCAGAAAATCCTACTTGTTGAGTAACTTGTATCTGAGGATTTTGTTTTTGTTGGGAAGCCATAAATATGAGCCCAGAAATGTAATTCCAAAAGTGGTTTGGGATGTGAGTATTGGAAAACTTCACGCTAAAGTCAGATGGTCAGCATTTTTCTTCTTCTTTCTGAGGGCCAGATTACAAGTTTTCTATGACCAGTAGACTGTAAAATATGTTTGGGGTAATGGGAGAAGGCACCTTTCTCTATTTTTCCATATGGTAAGATATTTAAATACATTCTTAGAAAAAACACCCACTTCAATATGAAATATTTTGTACTTGATATATTATAAAATGAATTCCAGACTTACGGTTTAGGGGCTTTGTTTTACAATTATTTTAACAAGTTTGGACAGTTAGTTATGGTTCGCCATCTCTTGTCACCTGCATGTGTCTCAAGAGTGGCTTGTGACATGAAGGCAGCCTGTCTTACTGTGGCCAAGTCCACAGGAAGTCTTAGCATTCAGCTATTTTAGTTTTGGTATTTTAGGACTGGATAACTCCATTAAATAAAATTGCATTTTTAAAATGTTGATATTAAGCCCTGGCTAGGTAGCTCAGTTGGTTGGAGCATCCTCCCGATATGCCATGGTTGTAGGTTCTATCCCCAGTCAGGGCACATACAAGTATCAACCAGTGAATGTATAAATAGGTGGAACAACAAATTGTTGTTTTTCTCTCTGCCTCTCTCTAAAATCATAAGTAAAACATTTTTTTAAATTGATATTAAGACCATCAATTCTCTTGTTACTAAAGAAAATCTGTGGGAAGGAAGGAAAAACAACTTGTGTTTTGAGTATGTATAGTGACTGAAATAATTAAATCAAGTATTAAAAATTTGGAATGAGATTATAAGTTATTTCAGTATAGCAGTTTTTAATTTTGATCTTCCTTGCTAATTACAACAAATCTGATGTTTTATGCTATTTGCCTTTATAACAATTTCACCACAAAATGTCATAAACATGGACTTCAGTTCTAAAATACTAATGATAACACCGTGTTAGGTTTTGCATCTCCCACTTCCCTATTCAATGGGCCTTGAGAAAACTCTTTCATTCTGTCATTCTTGTCCTTGGAAAGGTTTTATTTAAAGCCCAGCAATCATGTTATAGTTGATATATTGATTGGGTAAGAGTTGCATTTTCTTTTTTAAGCAGTAGAAGATCTGATCATTTGCAGAATGCGATGAACAGATCATGTAGGTTCTTACAGTATTTAAGAATTATCACAAAGATGTTTATCTAATTCACACATTTAAGGCAAACTGGTTCAGGGCATTGGTTGCTCAATGAATTTGCTTGGCTATGCCACTCTCGAATTCATGCAAATGAATTTGCATATTCCAGTTTCTCTTTCCAAGTGCTTTCAATGCTTCCTTTTCCATAGATCTGCCTTCACCAAGGTTCAATTAGTTTCTTAAACAATGGATATTTAGATTATTTTCAATACTCCCTAGATTTTTGTTTTTAAGCCTCACGTGAGGATATTTTTCCATTGCTTTTATATAGAGTAGAGGGAGCGGGGGGAGAGATTGATGTGTCCGCAGATTGCCTCCTGCACGCTCCTGGACTGGGACTGGAGAATGAACCTGCAGCCTAGGTACTAGTATGTGCTCTTAACCTGGAATGGAACCTGCCACCCTTCCGTGCGCGGGACCAATGCTCTAACCATGGAGCCCTACCAGCCAGGGCCCTAGTTAGACTTTTAATGTTTGAAACTGTTAAACATATGTTGAATATTGAGAAATCTCACCAATTCAAAGGCAGTTTGATAGAACTATTTTTATTGACATATGAACTGATTTGTAATTAGAAGCACAGTTTGCATTTTTTTTTTAATGTTTCTATTGATGAAAGAGGGAGAGAGCGAGACAGACAGACAGACAGACATCGACCTGCTGCCTCCTGCATGTCCCCAATGGGGGGATTGAGCCCACAACCTGGGCATGTGCCCTGACTGGGAATAAAACATGACCTCCTAGTTCACAGGTCAACACTCAATCATTGAGTAACACTGGCCAGGCTTCTTTTCCTTTGAATCTGAGATTATATAATTAAAACGTAATATTTAAAGATCCTTATCTGATATATTACATGGTTTGAAGAACTTTCTTGCTCATGACTGGCTACTTCTTCCTAAGTTAGGGTAAACTAGTTTTCTATTTTTGATAAATAAGATCAAAGTATATCTTCCTGTGTTTTATATAGCTTAGCATTTTAATTTACTATAACACTCAGAGCATTCAGTTGTACATTTATTCAATCCACTCGCTATCTCTTATTAAAAATATGGATTCAGCCCTGACCGGTTTGGTTCAGTGGATAGAGCATCGGCGTGTGTACTCAAGGGTCCCAGGTTCGATTCCGGCCAAGGGCATGCACCTTGGTTGCGGGCATATCCCCAGTAGGGGGTGTGCAGGAGGCAGCTGAGCGATGTTTCTCTCTCATCAATGTTTCTAACTCTCTATCCCTCTCCTTTCCTCTCTGTAAAAAAAATTAATAAAATATATTAAAAAATATGGATTCAGAGATTGTGCTAACATTTTAAATGCATTTTGAATTATCTAGAAAATAAAACTCTGGCAGTGGCTGGCTGGTATACATTAGATGGAGTTTATCTCCTACTGGTTATATTCCTGGAGGGGAGTATCCTCCTTTCAGTGGAGACAGAGGCTCCTCAGGAGAAAGGGAGTCTTTATTCGCAGAGGTCTGCACCGAGAGAGCAAAAAAGGTGTGTGTTCATATGTTTGTGTGAGTCCTTCCCCATTTTGCCTAAAATTCTCATTTCATGGTTGCTGGAAATGTGAAGTCAAGACTGTACCATTTAAATGTTGTTGAATTCCTGGTTTGATAGGACCCTGAGTACCTCCACAGTATCCAGCAAAGTGATAAAAGTCAAGCTATTTGTGATAAAAGTTATTAGTGGGATTTGCTTTTATATACTTAGTCTTGGTATATTTTCCTGGTACCTCATTGATTTAATATATGTTCCAACATACGAAGGAACAAACAACATTAGAGTCTTGCTGGGGATGACAGGTTGTACTAGTTAGGCAGAAATCGATTTTTAAATTTTTCTGGTTTACCATTTGTATATATTACTTTCCCGAATGGTGGTGGTGGTGACTTCCATTTGTCTGACTGAAAATCCAATCTCTGAATATTCTTCTTTCTGTTAACCATCTAAGAAATTGGTGTGATGGAAGTTGTTGAGTGTTATTCTTGAAGGCATTTGTATTTAGGAGAGCATGAAAGTAAATTTAAGGCCCTTGGAAATTTTTTTAATGCGTCACTTTAGGTTGACTACACCTCTTCAACGCTTTTCTAATTCTTATAGTCTCCCCCCCCCCTTTTTATTTTTTGTAGTCTCTGCCTTAAACTAAGTAACCCATATCTTAATTCTTTTCTCTGACTTCTTGAATGTGGTAAAACATATGATTGGGACTAAAGTTGCGTTCGTTTTTTAAAATCATGTTAAGTATGACTAGACTGTGTGATAACCATGAGGAAACTTCCCCTCATGGACTGTGTGTGTGCATGTGGGTATGTTTTGAAGAGTCAGACGAGATAGGGAACCGTTGCTTTTACTGTGTTGTGAGTAAATAGCACATGCTTTTCTGACACCTATCTGTGGCCACTTTTTTGCCTAATTTGAGGTTTCTGGACTCAACTATCCTTTCTGGGGGAGGGGGAGGTACTCGGGGTGAAGGGTTTGGAGAGAGTAATTCAATTAAGGTTAATTTAAAAAGGCCTCTTCTTGTTTTTATTTTTGTTGTGTGTGTCCAGGATTTAGAAGAATTCTGCTTTAAGTTTTGCATCAATCATTTGACAGAAGTCACACAGACTGCAGCATTTTGGCAAATGGATGGCCCTCTGCTAAAGGAATTCATTGCTAAAGCCAGTAAATGTGGAGCCTTTAAGAACTGAAGCCAAGGCTGCTGGGTTATGTGTGAGTGCTCTGGGGCACTGGTGATGGTGTGTCTTTTGTGCTCTACTGGTGATATGCTGCAGGTAAAAACCATCAGGTTGTCTTTTCATATCTGGGAGACAATTCTGTGTAGGAATATATGAAGGATATACGGCTTTTCCTGAACTTACTTCTTTTCATATCTGAGACACAATTCTCTGTGTAAGAATATATGAAGGATATATGGCTTTTTCTGAACTTACTTTAAACAACTCTTGTTTCCAGACATGTATATTTTAAATGTGACTCTCAGTTTGTCTGGAACACTATAAAAGGGTGAAAGTTTAGCTGGTTGTTTTTTTGTTTTTCATTAGAGGAATTTATGAACTTGGAAAGGGGATGTTTGTGGCAACTCTCCTGGCTCACTTATCAGCAATCCGTTTGACACTAGGGGTGGTGATAGTTTGTGAATTGTGAGTTAGACATAGAGGCCCCACCATGAATTAAAGATGCTGACTTTGGGGCTTACTGAATTACTGCATTAGTTGCTAGCTCAACTGCCTTACTGTGAAAGAATAGCTGAGATATTTTGAGACTTTTTTGTGTGTGTTTGCACTATTGGACTTTTTCTTAACTTCATGGTGTATGAAAATAATATTAAGTTTAATATGAGTTAAATCTATTGAAATGATAATTATGTTAAGATAAATTTTTAGATTAGCCAAGATTTCTCTTAAGACTTAAGCACATAAAGAGTAGTAATTTAGAACTGTGAAAAGTTGATAATGAAAGGAATTTGGACAAAGGTGAATGTTTTATAACTTAGAATCTCCACTACTATTTAACGATGTTTTATTTAAGATAAAATTTGAGAACTCAAGTTTAAATTGCCCCTTCCTCCACACACGTTTTCCCCTATAAAAATGACATATTCAATATACTCTTGCCTTCCTAAATTGTGGCTGCTAAATCATCAGATCTGCTACATATGATTCAAAGAAAAAGTTCTTAAAACCAACTCTCTTACAGGACTTAAAGGAATTAGTTTTCTCTCTTATCTAGACCAAATCCATCACCAATTTGCTTATTTGAAACTTCGCCAGCTTTTACTTTTGGTTTTCCTCTCCTTTTAATTGTGTTAGGTCTAATATTTAGCACAATTGGACCTTGAAAAAGGATCAAAATTATGGGATTTTTTGTTTTGTTTTTGGGGGTCTGGTTATGAAGTGTGATTTGGAAGGTAAGAATATTCAACTCTTAAGCTTTGTCGTGTGTGTCAGTTGCTTTAAGAACAAAGCTCTGTTCTGCCCTCCAATCCACGGACTCATTTCCATTTGTGGGAGTTCTCTTAGCAAATTCTGTTTCCTGCCTAGAAGGTCCTCCCATCTGAACTTGGAGCCTAAATACATTTTCAGATCAAATGTATTTATAAATTAGAATCTCCACTACTATTTAACGATGTTTTATTTTATTAAGATAAAATTTGAGAACTCAAGTTTAAATTGCCCCTTCCTGCACACACGTTTTCCCCTATAAAAATGACATATTCAATATACTCTTGCCTAAATACATTTTCAGATTAACAAGAGGGTGAAGAGATGCGGCAGCTATTATTTTTAGCAGTGTTTTTGAGTGTATGTGTAGCAGGGAGTGAGGGCCCGAAGCTAGAAATTCATTGACAGGTAAAACATATGCAAATCTAGAAGTCCCAGCCCCCATTTCTTGACCATGTTGCTAGTGATTGAAGTCCAGTGATTAGGTTAGAACTGGTTCTGTAACATGATAGAACTTTTCTTACTAGGTTGATAATACATATTAATTTAATTAATTATGGTGGGTAGTGTTTATAACAATCACTGTTCTGTAGGCTTATTTTGATCTGGACAAAACATGAACTTCAGTATGTTTACTATTGCTCTTACTTGAAAAAAGGACTATGAAAAGCACAAATTAGAGTAGTAGGTCCATTTCCATACATGGTTCATTCATTGAACAAATATTTGTGAAGAACCTCTTCTCATATTATTGAGTAATTTGTGTGAGTATGTATGTAGTGAAGAGAACAGGAATAAGTCCTTCAAAATTGTTTATCTTTTTTTAAAAATATATACTTATTTTTCTACTTGGTTTTGTTGTTAATCATAGAGATGAAAACTATTCTTTGAATTGCTTTTTTCATCTGATGTAATAATGAAAACCAAAGTATTCATATTTCCTAAAATAGCCCTAAATGTACTGTTGATCTTCTTACTGGAACAATGTTTGATACTCTAATGTATAGGTTGTATTTATGTAATGTTTAGAATGACATATTAATAAATAAAGCTGTCTGTTAAAAAGAGGCGTGTAGTTGTTCCACCACCCTCCTCAAAAATCAGTAATATGCAGCCATAAAAAGAAAGTCTGACATATGCTGCAACTTGGATGAACCTTGAAGACATTACGCTAGGTTCACTAAGCCAGTCACCAGAGGACAAAGACTGTATGATTCCACTATGTGAAGTACATGTCACAGTCAGAGACTTTCAGAAAGTAGGTGGTGGTTGCCAGGGACTCCAGGGAGGAAGAAATGGGGAGTCACAGTTACAGAGTTACAGCTGTGCAAGATGAAAAGAGTTCTGTGGATGGACAGCAGTGGGGGTAGCAAAACAATGAATTTACTTAACGCTACAGAACTGTGCACATAAACATAGTTAACGTGGTAAATTTTACAACTTAAAAAAATCTGTACTATGAGTCTTAGCAGGTATCAGGCTAAAAATAGATACCACCATGAACATGTGTCAACTGCATCTGAACTGCACACACACCCCTATAAAAATCCTTTGATTTATTTCTGCTGAAAGATAGTACAGTTGAACTGTCACAGCAGAAAAACCTGAATCCTTTGGGGTACTTATAAGTGAAGGAAAAGACATAAGTAGTCCCTGACCTCAAGGAAAGTACACATTATAGGAAAGGTTTAGGAGTTAACACAGTAACATATCTATAAACAGCTTTTCATGATAGTGAGAGAAAACGTGAGAGAGTTAATACGAGAAGCATATCTGAAGACGTTTGTGCGGTGTGGGGGAAAACATAAGTGTCCTGTCAGCTTATTCCCAAAACACATTAAGTGGCACAAGCAAAGGCTTACAGGTGGGAGCTGATGAGCCTTCCAGAGCCTGACATGAGCAAGTCTGGTTGAGTAGAAAAGCCAGGGTCTGAGAGGTGGAAATGCTGGCAAGGGGAGGATGTGTGTATGTGAGAACATTTATTTCCCACGGTGCCAAGCATCATGCCCTGTGCTGCACGTACATTTTTTTTCATGCCCACATTTTGTACCATAAGGTAGGCAGGATTGGGCTCAGATAGATTAAACAATGTGATTAAAGTTTTTCAGTACTAAGTGATAGAGCTCAAGTACAAAACCGGGTCTGAGTTTCCCTGACATTTGCTTACTTTGTGACTGCAAAACATGAGCTGCATTGTGCCAGAGTAATCTTGTGAATGACAGATTGAATTTGAAAATAACGTGGGGGGACAGAGGTTTTCTTTAAAATAAAGAACATGAAGTCAGAACTATTACTCAGTGTCAGGGGCAGAAGCTGAGTTACCATACAGACCAGGGGAATCTGACTCAGTGGGTCTGGGATGGAGTCTTGGCTGTTAGTTTGTTAAGTCCCCCAGGCGATTCTGATGTGCAAATTTGAGAGCCACTGACCTTGATTTTTGTCCCTCAGGTAAGAATGACTTAGGCTAGGGTTGCCTTTACAACAGGTATGGACCCATTCTCTTTTCACCTACATCATATTCTTCTCTGAACAGATATTTTTTTGAGTACTTACTACATACCTGGCATCAATGCTCAGACTTAATCAAACTCATTTTGAAATGTAGCATTATTGCCCTGGCCACTTTGGCTCAGTGGATACAGTGTCCTCTCAAGGGCACATACCTCATTTGCAGGCTCGATCCCTGGCTCTGATCAGGGTGCATGTGGGAGGCAAACAACTGATGTCTCTCTCAGATGGATGTTTCTCTCTCTGTTTCTCCCCCTCCCTTACACTCTAAGAAATCAATGGAAAAATACCCTTGGATGAGAACTAACAACAATAAGAAATGTAGGATTATTGTGAATTAAGGTACTATAGTAAAAATTAGAAATGTGAATGTAAGGTTGAGAAAAATCGTAACTATCATTTTTTTTCATTCTTACATATTCTCACTGATATTCTTATTCAGAGTCCAATTTTAAATCTGTGTTTATTTTGAAGATGATATATTTCTATGTGATGACTGTGGCTGAGAAGAAATTTAAAAAGCAGACTTTGTGACAAGAAAACAGGCAAATTTGGTACAAGTAAAATAAAATACTCAAATTTATTATATCTAAGAGGCATTATGGGCTAGAAATAGTTTCAAAAGATAAAAACAGTTTATGTATTTATTGAACAAACATTTATGGAGCATGCTGGGTGCTTGGGAATGTGATAGTAAGCAAACACTGAATAGTTAGTTCCTGCCCTCAGAGCTGATACTCCAGCAGTGTGATATAAGTACAGTGGATTATACTGGAAAGTGTTATGAAGGAAAAGTACTCTCAGATGGAATAAGTGGGAGGAACATGTATAATAAGATCTGCAGAGGGAGCAGTTAGAGGAAGGCAAAAGAGCAGTTAAGACTTCACAACAGGATGTGCTAAAGGCCCTGGGGGCAGGGGCACCTGGTGCGTTACTGTAATCAACCTAGATCAGCGGTTGCCAACCAGAGGTCCGAAAGGTTGGCGACTGCTGACCTATTTCACTGGAGTATGAGAAGGGTGGAGGCAATGTGTCAGCAGGA
>NW_006289082.1:1436717-1438896 GCF_000327345.1 Myotis davidii
GAGATATGGGAGGCATGATCCAATTTACTCAAGTGGAATCTGAGAAACATTTTGTCAGAGGAGAGGTAGGAGAAGTGAGATCATAAGAGGGCGGCAGTAAACACCCAGTTAGGCATGAACAGGTTTGAGCTGGTGAGGATCAAAGTGTGCAGACAAGAGACACGAGACCTTGTGCTAGAGATGTGTGGCTTTCCTAGGCCTGGTCTCTAGTTCTCAGCCTGCTTGCAGCTATGCCCAATTTCTGGCTTAGGAAATGGTAACTCTTAAGAAGATAAAGAAGATACTGAAGCACTGTTTTCTTGAACAGAGCACAAAGTTTGTTTTAAGTCCTGAAGTAGGTCAATCTCTTCCTTCATCTGCTGCCATTTTTCTTCGAATTGCTGAATGTTAGTCTCTAATGCTGTGTATGATAAGAAATAAAATGATTTCAGGTTATTCAGAAGTTGTATAAAACAATATTATGATATCTAGGCCCTATTATTTGCAAGAGCATAGTACATGATGCTGTGCCCCAAGTGAAAAGAATCTAGGATCTTAAGAGGAGGAACTGATTCTTTTATGTTTGCTTCCTCTTCTAATTCAGGATAGAACTCTAGTATTTTATTTCACATAAAGCTGATCAGTAAATCTTTAAGGTTTTGTACATATTTGTAGCAGAAAAAGGCACTCTGTGTATCTTTGAAAACTCGAAAGCAGCCACTGTATAACCTTCATGCTACACTATATACATTTGTTGAGAGATGATTAGCGAGAGCATGTGATTATAATATCAAGGATCAGGGCAAGTCTTTCATAAAAATGCATCCAGTTTTTAATGTTAAAAGCTTTTGATTTTATTTAGAAATAGAAAGGCTTTTAATGTGGAAATTTAGGAACATTACTCAGAGGCAATGTCATTTTTAAAAAAAACTCAAAACTGAAGAATAGTAACACATAAACAATCTTAGAATACCTACATATCTGTAGTTAATGTTCTGGAACATTAGAAAGGCTATGTTAAGCCAAAGAATCTTTATTAGTTGGGTGTCAAAAGTTAAAGCCTTTTGCCCTGGCCAGGTAGCTCAATTGGTTAGAGTGTTGCCCAATGCACCAAGGTTGCGGGTTCGATCCCCAGTTAGGGCACATACTAGTACAAGAAGCAACCAATGAATGCATTAAGTGGAACAAGTTGATGTTTCTCTCTCTCGCTCTCTCTCTCTCTCTCTCTTTCTCTCTCAAATCAGTAATTTTTTTTAAAGTTAAGTCTTTTAAGTTGGTTCTCATGAGATTTCAAATAGTGTCTCCTCCTAGTGCCCCACCCCACAAATATTACACTATAACCTACATACTCCCACTCACCCACCCAAGTAGTGACCTGTGTCATGTTCCAAAGATGTAACCTTTTATACAAAAAAATAAACACAGTGAAAGTCCCCTACAAAATAAAGCTTTTTAGAAAAATATTTAAAAGGCTGCTTAAAAAACACACACAGATATTCCCATGAGCAGTCTACAGACATCCTCAAGAGACTGTTAAAAGATACTCTATTTTTGGTAGACGTTAAGAAATATTTTTTCTGCTGATTATAAATGTAATATAAAATTCAAATAGAAATATGTAATATGAAAACAAAATGAAAAGCTTGTGTATACTTAGACGGATATGAACTACCTGGTAATATTTTCTCCACAGGGAAAACCTATTGTCCTAATACCATTTGCTGGATAGACAAATATAACTTCAGAGAAGCCATTTGCAAAAAACTCTGTGTGACTCTGGTCTCCCCCCCACCCCCCGCCCCCCATACCGCCCCAAACACACACACTGGGATGTGCAGTGCACCCCTCCCAGTTGTGTGTGGCAGCCTTGGGGAGAAGTCAGATCAGACTCACAAGTGAAAATTTAGCCTTGTTTTGAAGGCACCTTAAACAACGGCAAAAGGACCTACTCAGTAAATGGTTGACATTTTACAGAACAGTTAAGTCTCTGCCCTCACAAGGCTTTTTTCTTTTTCAAAAATTTCTTAGCTATTCTTGTTCATTTTCTTTTTCTCATAAGCTTTACAGTTGATCTAAAGCTGGCCAGTGGATTTGCAGGTTAATGTTGGGAAAGTTAAAATATGTATACATCATACCGGTGAGAGGGAGACACAGGGCAGCTGGAGTTGTCACAGCCTGGCTGCCCGAGGGCAGAGGCCAA